>NC_091320.1:226650-249150 GCF_038502225.1 Cherax quadricarinatus
CCAGTGTCTCCCTACGCATTTCAGATATATTGACCTCTTTTAGCCACTCTGTTATTCTTTTCCGTCGCCTGTAAAGGGAGCGCCTGTCTCTTTCTATTTTACATCTACTCCTCCTTTTTCTTAGAGGAATAAGCCTTGTGCATACATCGAGTGCCACCAAGTTAATCTGTTCTAGGCATAAGTTGGGGTCTGTGTTGCTTAGTATATCTTCCCAGCTTATATCGGTTAGGACTTGGTTTACTTGGTCCCACTTTATATTTTTGTTATTGAAGTTGAATTTGGTGAATGCTCCCTCGTGACTAATCTCATTATGTCGGTCTGGGGCTCCGCGCATACATGACTGAATCTCAATTATGTTGTGATCTGAGTATATTGTTTTTGATATGGTGACATTTCTTATCAGATCATCATTGTTAGTGAAGATGAGGTCTAGTGTATTCTCCAGTCTAGTAGGCTCTATTATTTGCTGGTTTAAATTGAATTTTGTGCAGAGATTTAAAAGCTCGTGTGAGTGTGAGTTTTGATCAGAGCTGCCTCCTGGTGTTATTACTGCAACAATATTATTTGCTATATTCCTCCATTTTAGGTGCCTTAAGTTGAAATCCCCCAGGAGCAAGATGTTGGGTGCAGGAGCTGGAAGATTTTCCAGACAGTGGTCAATTTTTAACAGCTGTTCCTGGAATTGCTGGGATGTTGTATCCGGAGGCTTGTAGACTACCACAATGACTAGGTTTTGGTTCTCGACCTTTACTGCTAAAACTTCCACTACATCATTTGAGTTATTAAGCAGTTCTGTGCAAACAAGTGACTCTGCAATGTACAGGCCAACCCTCCCCCTTTTGCCTGTTCACTCTGTCACATCTGTATAGGTTGTAACCTGGGATCCATATTTCGTTGTCCAAGTGATCCTTTATGTGGGTCTCAGTGAAAGCCGCGAACATTGCCTTTGCCTCTGCAAGCAGTCCACGGATGAAAGGCTTTTTGTTGTTTGTTGCTGGCTTTAGACTCTGTATATTTGCAAAGAAGAATGTCATCGGACTGGTGGTATTGTTGGTACTGGGGGGGATTTTTTTCCGGCATTAGTATCTGTATCTGTTGGTTTGGAGTGGAGGCCATCGACTGTGGTTCCACTCCAGGAATGACTGGATTTGGTGTACGATTTCTGTTATTTCCTGCCAGTTTTTTTTTCCTTCCTGGCACTAAAAAACCTCTCCCTCTTGAGTGGCTGTGAATAGTTTTCGCATTTAACTTCCTAAAGTCAATCACTGGGCGCCAAGTACCATCCTTCTTAGGCACTAGGATCAAGGGCGCATTCCAAGGTGAATTGCTAGGTGCTATAACTCCATCATCAAGCATTTGATTGATCAGTTCTTCTGCGACAGCAACTTGTGAATAAGGCATTCTGTACGCAGGTATATAGATAGGTCTAGTACCAGGTTCAAGTGGAATACGATGGGACAATAAGTTCGTTATACCCATCTTCTCACCTGGTAAGGCAATGGCTTTACGACATTTGTTCAACAGAGTCAACAAACGCTTGACCTCGTCTGGGAAGTCAGTGGGAGCTAAGTCTTTCTCCTCAACTGGTGGAACAGATTGATCCAGTGAAGTGGATGAGGAGGCAGGTTGGCTGATGGTGCTTCCCATACTTCCCGCTATATATTATATGTACTACCAGCCTACGTGAGTATTTTTACCCCATCCACGTTATCGAACCCACATGACAATTGAAGCAATTAGCACACGAACTAAGCCAGGAAGCTTGAAAAAACGGCTGCAACAGGCTTGCAGGCCGGAGTACACAGGGTGGAGGTGAGTGAGGGTAGCTGCTAGCTGGAGGTGGCAGACAGTTCACCTCTGACCTGCCGGCAACCCACAAACAGTCTTCTAACATCTGAAATATCCTTAAATCCACGCCCACAGCGGTGCCACCAATTGTCATGTGGGTTCGATAACGTGGATGGGGTAAAAATACTCACATAGGCTGGTAGTACGTATAATATATAACGGGAAGAATGGGAAGCACCATCAGCCGACCTGCCTCTCTCTGTTCCCTATCTTAGACTGACCCACCAGTGCCTACAGGGTGAGCGGTGTTTGAAATCCTGCTATGGTCAGCAGCAATATGAATAACAGTCAGTGATTCACACAGACGGTTGGTAGTGAGTCATCTACCGGTACACTGGTTACTGGTAACTGGTTACTAGGAACTGGCACTACTACTGAGATTAGCAGCAGTGTTAGCAGCAGTATTAGCAGCAGTGTTAGCAGCAGTGTTAGCAGCAATGTTAGCAACAGTGTTAGCAGCAGTGTTAGAGCAGTGTTAGCAGCAGTGTTAGCAGCAGTGTTAGAGCAGTGTTAGAGCAGTGTTAGAGCAGTGTTAGCAGCAGTGTTAGCAGCAGTGTTAGAGCAGTGTTAGCAGCAGTGTTAGCAGCAGTGTTAGCAGCAGTGTTAGCAGCAGCAGCAGCAGCAGCAGCAGCAGCAGCTGCACCCGCAGCCGCAGCCACAGCAGCAGCAGCAGCCGCAGCTGCAGCCGCAGCAGCAGCAGCAGCAGCAGCAGCAGCAGCAGCAGCCGCAGCCGCAGCCGCAGCCGCAGCAGCAGCAGCAACAGCAGCAGCAGCAGCAGCAGCAACAGCAGCAACAGCAGCTGCTGGTAAAAGTCTTGAAGTAAGATTACAACAACATTAGAAGTGGACAAGAATCCGGTGCTCTGTTCAGGTCACAGATTTTAACCATCCAGTTGATTTTCATACGTCAGAGAGTTATATCAAGCTGGTCTTTGGTTGAGAGAAATATAATAGAATCAAGTTTCATAAAAATAGTTTTAAAATTAATATGAATATTGCTTTAGCATTATGCAAATTGGATTCGCTTATAATTAATAGAATTTGGGAAGAATTTAAAATATACTCGACAAGTTAAAATCTTAAAGCTTAGTTACAATATAAGTTGTGTTTGACAGGTTGTTGACCACCTACATCATCATGATGGGTCAGGTGTTGTATATTGACCCCGAGGTGTAGTCTCGTCCTTATATGCCTTCTGCTGATCTTTTATTTTTACAGTTCCTTGATAATGTGAGAAAACACGAAAGCGGTTGTAAGTTCACTATTTGTTCACAGTGGTTTTTCTGCATATTGTGGTATCACCTGTTTACTCTGATCTTATTGTATATGTATATGTATGTATATATATATATATATATATATATATATATATATATATATATATATATATATATATATATATATATATATATATATATATATATATATATATATATATATATATATTTTGTGTGTGTGTGTGTGTGTGTGTGCGTGTGTACTCACCTATTTGTGGTTGCAGGGGTCGAGTCTCAGCTCCTGGCCCCGCCTCTTCACTGGTTGCTACTGAGTCCTCTCTCTCCCTGCTTCATGAGCTGTATCAAACCTCGTCTTAAAACTGTGTATGGTTCCTGCCTCCACTACATCACTTTCTAGGCTATTCCACTGCCTGCCAACTCTATGACTGAAGAAATACTTCCTAATATCTCTCTGACTCATCTGTGTCTTCAACTTCCAATTATGACCTCTTGTTTCTGTGTCCCCTCCCTGGAACATCCTGTCTTTGTCCACCTTGTCTATTCCGCGCAGTATTTTATGTCGTTATCATGTCTCCCCTGACCCTCCTGTCCTCTAGTGTCGTGAGGCCGATTTCCCTTAACCTTTCTTCATAGGACATTCCCCTTAGCTCTGGAACTAACCTTGTCGCAAACCTTTGCACTGTGTATGTGTGTACATACTCACCTAGTTGAGGTTGCGGGGGTCGAGTCCGAGCTCCTGGCCCCGTATGTGTGTGTGTGTGTGTGTGTGTGTGTGTGTGTGTGCGTGTGTGTGTGTGTGTTTGTGTATGTGTGTGTGTGTGTGTGTGTGTGTGTGTGTGTGTGTGTGTGTGTGTGTGTGTGTGTGTGTGTGTGTGTGTGTGTGTGTGTGTGTGTGTGTGTGTGTGTGTGTGTGTGTGTGTGTGTGTGTGTGTGTGTGTGCTAGATTTAGTTAGAGTAAACAGACAGATTGAAATATTTGACTTGGACACATCTAGAAGCAACACTTATGTAGAAGACACACTTATCAACACCTAGAAGCAACACTTATCTAGAAGAAACACTTATCAACGTCTAGAAGCAACACTTATCTAGAAGAAACACTTATCAACATCTAGAAGAAACACTTATCAACATCTAGAAGCAACACTTATCTAGAAGAAACACTTTTCAACATCTAGAAGCAACACTTATCTAGAAGCAACCTTATCAACATCTAGAAGCAACACTTATCTAGAACAACACTTATCTAGAAGCAACCTTATCAACATCTAGAAGCAACACTTATCTAGAAGCAACCTTATCAACATCTAGAAGCAACACTTATCTAGAAGCAACCTTATCAACATCTAGAAGCAACACTTATGAACATCTAGAAGCAACACTTATGAACATCTAGAAGCAACCTTATCAACATCTAGAAGCAACATTTATCAACATCTAGAAGCAACACTTATGAACATCTAGAAGCAACACTTATGAACATTGCTTCTAGATAAGTGTTGCTTCTAGATGTTGAAAAGTGTTTCTTCTAGATAAGTGTTGCTTCTAGATGTTGATAAGTGCTTCTTCTAGATAAGTGTTGCAACAGCAAAGAACTACAGACCAATAGCACTAACATCCCATATCATAAAAATCTTTGAAAGGGTCCTAAGAAGCAAGATCACCACCCATCTAGAAACCCATCAGTTACACAACCCAGGGCAACATGGGTTTAGAACAGGTCGCTCCTGTCTGTCTCAACTATTGGATCACTACGACAAGGTCCTAAATGCACTAGAAGATAAAAAGAATGCAGATGTAATATATACAGACTTTGCAAAAGCTTTCGACAAGCGTGACCATGGCGTAATAGCGCACAAAATGCGTGCTAAAGGAATAACAGGAAAAGTCGGTCGATGGATCTATAATTTCCTCACTAACAGAACACAGAGAGTAGTCGTCAACAGAGTAAAGTCCGAGGCAGCTACGGTGAAAAGCTCTGTTCCACAAGGCACAGTACGCGCTCCCATCTTGTTCCTCATCCTCATATCCGACATAGACAAGGATGTCAGCCACAGCTCCGTGTCTTCCTTTGCAGATGACACCCGAATCTGCATGACAATGTCTTCCATTGCAGACACTGCAAAGCTCCAGGCGGACATCAACCAAATCTTTCAGTGGGCTGCAGAAAACAATATGAAGTTCAACGATGAGAAATTTCAATTACTCAGATATGGTAAACATGAGGAAATTAAATCTTCATCAGAGTACAAAACAAATTCTGGCCACAAAATAGAGCGAAACACCAACGTCAAAGACCTGGGAGTGATCATGTCGGAGGATCTCACCTTCAAGGACCATAACATTGTATCAATCGCATCTGCTAGAAAAATGACAGGATGGATAATGAGAACCTTCAAAACTAGGGAGGCCAAGCCCATGATGACACTCTTCAGGTCACTTGTTCTATCTAGGCTGGAATATTGCTGCACACTAACAGCACCTTTCAAGGCAGGTGAAATTGCCGACCTAGAAAATGTACAGAGAACTTTCACGGCGTGCATAACGGAGATAAAACACCTCAATTATTGGGAGCGCTTGAGGTTCCTAAACCTGTATTCCCTGGAACGCAGGAGGGAGAGATACATGATTATATACACCTGGAAAATCCTAGAGGGACTAGTACCGAACTTGCACACGAAAATCACTCACTACGAAAGCAAAAGACTTGGCAGACGATGCACCATCCCCCCAATGAAAAGCAGGGGTGTCACTAGCACGTTAAGAGACCATACAATAAGTGTCAGGGGCCCGAGACTGTTCAACTGCCTCCCAGCACACATAAGGGGGATTACCAACAGACCCCTGGCAGTCTTCAAGCTGGCACTGGACAAGCACCTAAAGTCAGTTCCTGATCAGCCGGGCTGTGGCTCGTACGTTGGTTTGCGTGCAGCCAGCAGCAACAGCCTGGTTGATCAGGCTCTGATCCACCAGGAGGCCTGGTCACAGACCGGGCCGCGGGGGCGTTGACCCCCGGAACTCTCTCCAGGTAAAACTCCAGGTAAACATCTAGAAGCAACACTTATCAACATCTAGAAGCAATACTTATGAACATCTAGAAGCAACGTTCATCAACATCTAGAAGCAACACTTATGAACATCTAGAAGCAACACTTATCAACATCTAGAAGCAACACTTATGAACATCTAGAAGCAACACTCATCAACATCTAGAAGCAACACTTATCAACATCTAGAAGCAACACTTATCAACATCTAGTGTGATGTAGTTCAGCTGGGCTTGTGAGGTCTCTAGAGAGACCTAATTTAACCAATTATATGGTCACCTTGCCTTGGCAAATGTCTGTCCGAGACACGCCTTTCCGGCTTAAGTCTCAGCATCTTTGTTCGTCACCGGCGTCAGTCCTAGGCGTCAGGTCGTACACGTGGTTGTGGGGGGTGCTCTCGGGACAATATAAGCCCAAGGAACAGCTGAGCAGAAGAGATTCGGGCAGAGCTCTGGCCTGGGAGCAGAGCTGAGCTTGAGAGTCTCGGAAGGAAAGACTGTTGGAGACATTGGGCAGAGTACTGGCTTGGAGCAGTCAAGTTGATTGTGTTCCCTGTCTCACTGCTTATATGTACCACCCTATTTGTCTAAACCACAATAATGTTTTCCTGTTCCCAAATATATTATTGTACAAGGATTTAATAATAAACTGTGTTTGGGTGTCCCCGTTATTGTGTATCTATTTATTCTTTTATTTTTTATTTCAAGTAGTGAGAGGGTGGGAAGTGTGGAGTGGTGGGTAGAGTAATGAGAGGTGAACTTGTAGTCACCAGTGACCTCACATTACCTGCCTACCTCCACCTTTACATTACCTACCTCCGCATACATCCCTCCTACTGCCTCGCCTGTCCCCTACCTACTGACACCCTCCTCTTACCCCCATATTCCCCTAATCATTACCCCCCTACATGACACTAGAAGCAACACTTATCAACATCTAGAAACAACACTTATCAACATCTAGAAACAACACTTATCAACATCTAGAAACAACACTTATCAACATCTAGAAACAACACTTATCAACGGGTTTAAATAAAAAATACACATTTGTATTTGTGATTTATTCCATATTGAATCTTGTACATTTTTATTGAACACACACACACACACACACACACACACACACACACACACACACACACACACACGCACACACACACGCTACGTTACTAACCTAATATCACAGTATAAATATATAAAGCATTGTAGAACACTGAGATGTCCACACTGAGATGTCCACACTGAGATGTCCACACTGAGATGTCCACACTGAGATGTCCACACTGAGGCGTTCACACTGACGCGTCCACACTGAGGCGTCCACACTGAGGCGTCAACACTGAGGCGTCCACACTGAGATGTCCACACTGAGGCGTCCACACTGAGGCGTCCACACTGAGACGTCCACACTGAGGCGTCCACACTGGCAGGTTTTAGCAACATAGTTTGCTCGATCCATACGGGTTTATTCCCTTCATTATAATTTGGAAGATGGCAATATAAACACAAATGCAGTATAATGTGATCCTTTATTGACTACGTTTCGCCCACACAGTGGGCTTTTTCAAGTCACAAACAGTTCTGTTTGTGACTTGAAAAAGCCCACTGTGTGGGCGAAACGTAGTCAATAAAGAATCACATTATACTGCATTTGTGTTTATATTGCCATTGTGTCGGTATTTTATACCATTTATTTCCATAATTTGGAAGATGGAGAGTCTGAGTGAATTTACTGTTTAGTCTGTAAATTAATTTAATTTACTCCATAAATGATTCACTTATTATTTCTGATAACTTTCTGCATTTGTTGTAAATTAATTTAAATTAAAACAGACCAATAATGCCATCATCCAGACTTTTATGGTAATAACTGTATAACCCATTTGGATTCAGCGCTTTCTTGTGAATAATAATAATAATAATAATAATAATAATAATAATAATAATAATAATAATGTTAATTATTATTAACTCCAATTTTGTTACACAAATTATAATTAACAATAAGTCATAATTGTAGCGAATCATTAACAACACTGTTGATAGCAGAGTTGAGACTGACTCTCGTAGTTCACCTTGTTATGGGTGATTGTGGAACCATACCCAGCACTAGGCACCCAGGAACCTACATCGTGTAGGGCTAGAGGAACCATACCCAGCACTAGGTACCCAGGAACCTACATCGTGCAGAGCTAAAGGAACCATACCCAGCACTAGGTACCCAGGAACCTACATCTTGCAGGCTGGAAGTACCGAGATCTTCAACTCACACACATATAGGCAGAGGAGTCACGAGAAACATCTTTGAAAAGAGCTGTTGAAAGTACCAAGAGTTTCTTGTACACAGTTCGAAATACGCACACAGAGGTACCAGTGGTCTTTTACAGGCAGTGGGCGGTACCTGCCTAGGTCTCTAAACGCCACTACCGCCACGTACATAAGCCTCAACACGGCTAAAGTGTTGTCTCAACCTAGTAACTTGGTGGCGCGGCGACATGTTCCTCTGGAGTCCATGACGAAGCCACCACTACATCTGTTGTTAAAAGCAGACGAGGAGGTGGAACCAGGGATGATGAATTGCTGGCGGCACTCGTTTAGAAAATCACGGAGGGAGCCAGGAGGACATGCTCGCAGGGTGACCACATCCAAAATATTTCTTATATCAACGAATGGACACTCGGCTGTATTGTTCTCACGGTGAAAAATGATGTTATCTTCGCAGAAGCCGCGGTACGTCTTGCGGTAACAACGCTTAGTGACGCTATCTTTCACGAAACCGTCTAAACGACACGGGCTGGGGACACAGTCTAGTTCCCCTGTCACCGACATCTCCACGTACTCGCCGAAGCCACAGGGTCCCTTATCATGGCGAGCATAGCATTTACCGCTGAGTGCGTCATAAATATACCCGGGCTCGCAGTCACACATGCTGAAACCGGAGAAATCAACGTACAGCATTTGTCCTTCTCTACACACGGAGACGTCTGTTACGTTGACACATCGTTTATTGTAGAAGAGCTGCCCGAAGGGACAAGGTCGAGGTACACACACTGGTCCTGCTTCACGCAGTAGCAACCACTCACCCTGTGCACATTGACCTTGTGTCAAGAAGCGCTCGCACACACCGTTCACCATCGTACTTGCATATTCCATTGAACAAGTACCTCTGTTTGACACAGTATTGATTGTGGTCTCTGTAGGAAACACGATGCCGGCATTGTTAGTGCCTCTCTTTTCTCCTGGGAAAAAGACTGAGGGTGTCTGAGTTGCGTTGTTGCTGGAGACAGACTTGACTATACTCTTGCCTCCTGCAGATACTAACTCTGACTCACTAAACACGATGGAGCCACCGATGGGATCACCTTGCTCAGGAAGTTTCTTAGCAGTGGCTGCTGCAGTGCTGTGAGATGCCTGCCTCTTAGGGGTTAACTGGTGCCTACCTGGCATAACAATACTGGAACTTGTGTCCAGGGTGCCAGTAGAGTCCGTGGATCGCCTTGAGATTGTAGAGGCAGCGACCTGCACTGCTAGACAAGCTGTCATTATAGTGAATATCACCTTCATGATCAACCCAGTACTTGGTTGAAAGTGTGAGGCAGCGAGTGTAGAACTAAGTAACTCTTCACTAGTAATGTAGAACTGAGTGACACTCTTCACTAGTGATGTAGAACTGACACTCTTCACTAGTGACGTAGAACTGCGTGATACACCGTGCACTAGCCCTGCCAGCAGCTGTCTTGTTTCATGCACCACTGCCACTCTGCTTATATTGCCAACATCCTGCATTACTGGCACAGTTGCCACGCATCACTATATATTTTAATAAATTCAATATACCTGCACAAGGGTGTCATCATAACAAAGACAACAATGAAGGGTTACTGTACTGGAGTCGTACCCTATGATACTGTCTAGGTTATTAATCTGAGCCACACAAATGAAGACATTTATGTGAGACAGTTTTGGTTGTAGACGAGAGGCAACTGAGTGGGAGATCCCCGTAGGAAACCTGGCCTCAGCACCCACTCACGCAGCACCACCACAGTGCTGCAGCACCACCACCGTACTGCAGCACCACCACAGTACTTCAGCACCACCACAGTGCTGCAGCACCACCACAGTGCTGCAGCACCACCACAGTGCTGCAGCACCACCACCGTACTGCAGCACCACCACAGTACTGCAACACCACCACAGCACTGCAACACTAGCACAGTACTGCAGCACCACAACAGTGCTGCAGCACCACCACAGTGCTGCAGCACCACCACAGTACTGCAGCACCACCACAGTGCTGCAGCACCACCACAGTACTGCAGCACCATCACAGTACTGCAGCACCACCACAGTGCTGCAGCACAAAAACAGTGCTGCAGCACCACCAGAGTACTGCAGCATCACCACAGTACTGCAGCAGCACCACAATGCTGCAGCACCACAATGCTGCAGCACCACAATGCTGCAGCACCACAATGCTGCAGCACCACAATGCTGCAGCACCACAATGCTGCAGCACCACAATGCTGCAGCACCACAATGCTGCAGCACCACCACAGTACTGCAGCATCACCACAGTACTGCAGCACCACCACAGTACTGCAGCACCACAACAGTGCTGCAGCACCACCACAGTACTGCAACACTACCACAGTGCTGCAGCACCACCACAGTGCTGCGGCACCACCACAGGGCTGCAGCACAACCACAGTGCTGCAGCACCACCACAGTGCTGCAGCACCACCACAGTGCTGCAGCACCACCACAGTACTGCAAGACCACCACAGTGCAGCAATATCACTACAGTACTGCAGCACCATCACAGTACTGCAGCACCACCACAGTGCTGCAGCAGCACCAAAGTGCTACAACACCACCAGAGTACTGCAGCACCACCACAGTGCTACAACACCACCACAGTACTGCAGCACCACCACAGTACTGCAGCACCACCACAGTGCTGCAGCACCACCACAGTACTGCAGCACCACCACACTGCTGCAGCACCACCACAGTACTGCAACACCACCACAGTACTGCAACACCACCACAGTGCTGCAGCACCACCAAAGTGTTGCAGCACCACCACAGTGCTGCAGCACCACCACAGTCTCTCCAGTACCATCACAGTGCTGCAGCACCACCACAGTGTTGCAGCACCACCACAGTGCTGCAGCACCACCACAGTACTGCAACACCACCACAGTGCTGCACCACCACCACAGTGTTGCAGCACCACCACAGTACTGCAACACCACCACAGTGCTGCAACACCACAACAGTGTTGCAGCACCACCACAGTACTGCAACACCACCCCAGTGCTGCAGCACAACCACAGTGCTGCAGCACCACCAGAGTGCTGCAGCATCACCAGAGTGCTGCAGCATAACCACAGTGCTGCAGCACCACCACAGTGCTGCAGCACCACCACAGTGCTGCAGCACCACCGCAGTGTTGCAGCACCACGACAGTGCTGCAGCACCACCACCACAGTACTGCAACACCACCACAGTGCTGCAGCACCACCACAGTGTTGTAGCATTACCACAGTGCTGCAGCACCACCAGAGTGCAGCAGCACCACCACAGTACTGCAACACCACCACAGTACTGCAACACTACCACAGTGCTGCAGCACCACCACAGTGTTGCAGCACAACCACAGTGCTGCAGCACCACCACAGTGTTGCAGCACCATCACAGTACTGCAGCACAACACAGTGCTGCAGCACCACCACAATGTTGCAGCACCATCACAGTACTGCAACACCACCACAGTACTGCAACACCACCACAGTACTGCAACACTACCACAGTGCTGCAGCACCACCACAGTGCTGCAGCACAACCACAGTGCTGCGGCACCACCACAGTGCTGCAGCACAACCACAGTGCTGCAGCACCACAACCGTACTGCAGCACCACCACAGTACTTCAGCACAACCACAGTGCTGCAGCACCACCACCGTACTGCAGCACCACCACAGTACTTCAGCACCACCACAGTACATCAGCACCACCACAGTGCTGCAGCACAACCACAGTGCTGCAGCACCACCACCGTACTGCAGCACCACCACAGTACTTCAGCACCACCACAGTGCTGCAGCACCACCACAGTGCTGCAGCACCACCACAGTACTGCAGCACCATCACAGTACTGCAGCACCACCACAGTGCTGCAGCACCAAAACAGTGCTGCAGCACCACCACAGTACTGCAGCACCACCACAGTACTGCAGCACCACCACAGTACTGCAGCACCACAACAGTGCTGCAGCACCACCACAGTGTTGCAGCACCATCACAGTACTGCAACACCACCACAGTACTGCAACACTACCACAGTGCTGCAGCACCACCACAGTGCTGCGGCACCACCACAGGGCTGCAGCACGACCACAGTGCTGCAGCACCACCACAGTGCTGCAGCACCACCACAGTGCTGCAGCACCTCCATAGTACTGCAGCACCACCACAGTGCTGCAGCACCACCACAGTACTGCAGCACCATCACAGTACTGCAGCACCACCACAGTGCTGCAGCACCAAAACAATGCTGCAGCACCACCACAGTGTTGCAGCACCATCACAGTACTGCAACACCACCACAGCACTGCAACACTAGCACAGTGCTGCAGCACCACCACAGTGCTGCGGCACCACCACAGGGCTGCAGCACAACCACAGTGTTGCAGCACCACCAGAGTGCTGCAGCACCACCACAGTGCTGCAGCACCACCACAGTACTGCAGCACCACCACAGTACTTCAGCACAACCACAGTGCTGCAGCACCACCACCGTACTGCAGCACCACCACAGTACTTCAGCACAACCACAGTGCTGCAGCACCACCACCGTACTGCAGCACCACCACAGTACTTCAGCACCACCACAGTACTTCAGCACCACCACAGTGCTGCAGCACAACCACAGTGCTGCAGCACCACCACCGTACTGCAGCACCACCTCAGTACTTCAGCACCACCACAGTGCTGCAGCACCACCACAGTGCTGCAGCACCACCACAGTACTGCAGCACCACCACAGTGCTGCAGCACCACCACAGTACTGCAGCACCATCACAGTACTGCAGCACCACCACAGTGCTGCAGCACCAAAACAGTGCTGCAGCACCACCACAGTGTTGCAGCACCACCACAGTACTGCAGCACCACCAGAGTGCTGCAGCACCACCAGAGTGCTGCAGCACCACCACAGTGTTGCAGCACTACCACAGTACTGCAACACCACCACAGTACTGCAACACTACCACAGTGCTGCAGCACCACCACAGTGCTGCGGCACCACCACAGGGCTGCAGCACGACCACAGTGCTGCAGCACCACCACAGTGCTGCAGCACCACCACAGTGCTGCAGCACCTCCATAGTACTGCAGCACCACCACAGTGCTGCAGCACCACCACAGTACTGCAGCACCATCACAGTACTGCAGCACCACCACAGTGCTGCAGCACCAAAACAGTGCTGCAGCACGACCACAGTGTTGCAGCACCATCACAGTACTGCAACACCACCACAGCACTGCAACACTAGCACAGTGCTGCAGCACCACCACAGTGCTGCGGCACCACCACAGGGCTGCAGCACAACCACAGTGTTGCAGCACCACCAGAGTGCTGCAGCACCACCACAGTGCTGCAGCACCACCACAGTACTGCAGCACCACCACAGTGCTGCAGCACCACCACAGTACTGCAGCACCATCACAGTACTGCAGCACCACCACAGTGCTGCAGCACCAAAACAGTGCTGCAGCACCACCACAGTACTGCAGCATCACCACAGAACTCCAGCACCACCACAGTACTGCAGCACCACAACAGTGCTGCAGCACCACCACAGTGCTGCAGCACCACCACCACAGTACTGCAACACCACCACAGTGCTGCAGCACCACCACAGTGTTGTAGCATTACCACAGTGCTGCAGCACCACCAGAGTGCAGCAGCACCACCACAGTACTGCAACACCACCACAGTACTGCAACACTACCACAGTGCTGCAGCACCTCCACAGTGTTGCAGCACCACCACAGTGCTGCAGCACCACCACAGTGTTGCAGCACCATCACAGTACTGCAGCACAACACAGTGCTGCAGCACCACCACAATGTTGCAGCACCATCACAGTACTGCAACACCACCACAGTACTGCAACACCACCACAGTACTGCAACACTACCACAGTGCTGCAGCACCACCACAGTGCTGCAGCACAACCACAGTGCTGCGGCACCACCACAGTGCTGCAGCACAACCACAGTGCTGCAGCACCACCACCGTACTGCAGCACCACCACAGTACTTCAGCACAACCACAGTGCTGCAGCACCACCACCGTACTGCAGCACCACCACAGTACTTCAGCACCACCACAGTACATCAGCACCACCACAGTGCTGCAGCACAACCACAGTGCTGCAGCACCACCACCGTACTGCAGCACCACCACAGTACTTCAGCACCACCACAGTGCTGCAGCACCACCACAGTGCTGCAGCACCACCACAGTACTGCAGCACCATCACAGTACTGCAGCACCACCACAGTGCTGCAGCACCAAAACAGTGCTGCAGCACCACCACAGTACTGCAGCACCACCACAGTACTGCAGCACCACCACAGTACTGCAGCACCACAACAGTGCTGCAGCACCACCACAGTGTTGCAGCACCATCACAGTACTGCAACACCACCACAGTACTGCAACACTACCACAGTGCTGCAGCACCACCACAGTGCTGCGGCACCACCACAGGGCTGCAGCACGACCACAGTGCTGCAGCACCACCACAGTGCTGCAGCACCACCACAGTGCTGCAGCACCTCCATAGTACTGCAGCACCACCACAGTACTGCAGCACCACCACAGTACTGCAGCACCATCACAGTACTGCAGCACCACCACAGTGCTGCAGCACCAAAACAATGCTGCAGCACCACCACAGTGTTGCAGCACCATCACAGTACTGCAACACCACCACAGCACTGCAACACTAGCACAGTGCTGCAGCACCACCACAGTGCTGCGGCACCACCACAGGGCTGCAGCACAACCACAGTGTTGCAGCACCACCAGAGTGCTGCAGCACCACCACAGTGCTGCAGCACCACCACAGTACTGCAGCACCACCACAGTACTTCAGCACAACCACAGTGCTGCAGCACCACCACAGTACTGCAGCACCACCACAGTACTTCAGCACAACCACAGTGCTGCAGCACCACCACCGTACTGCAGCACCACCCCAGTACTTCAGCACCACCACAGTACTTCAGCACCACCACAGTGCTGCAGCACAACCACAGTGCTGCAGCACCACCACCGTACTGCAGCACCACCTCAGTACTTCAGCACCACCACAGTGCTGCAGCACCACCACAGTGCTGCAGCACCACCACAGTACTGCAGCACCACCACAGTGCTGCAGCACCACCACAGTACTGCAGCACCATCACAGTACTGCAGCACCACAACAGTGCTGCAGCACCAAAACAGTGCTGCAGCACCACCACAGTACTGCAGCACCACCACAGTACTGCAGCACCACCACAGTACTGCAGCACCACAACAGTGCTGCAGCACCACCACAGTGTTGCAGCACCATCACAGTACTGCAACACCACCACAGTACTGCAACACTACCACAGTGCTGCAGCACCACCACAGTGCTGCGGCACCACCACAGGGCTGCAGCACGACCACAGTGCTGCAGCACCACCACAGTGCTGCAGCACCACCACAGTGCTGCAGCACCTCCATAGTACTGCAGCACCACCACAGTGCTGCAGCACCACCACAGTACTGCAGCACCATCACAGTACTGCAGCACCACCACAGTGCTGCAGCACCAAAACAGTGCTGCAGCACCACCACAGTGTTGCAGCACCATCACAGTACTGCAACACCACCACAGCACTGCAACACTAGCACAGTGCTGCAGCACCACCACAGTGCTGCGGCACCACCACAGGGCTGCAGCACAACCACAGTGTTGCAGCACCACCAGAGTGCTGCAGCACCACCACAGTGCTGCAGCACCACCACAGTACTGCAGCACCACCACAGTGCTGCAGCACCACCACAGTACTGCAGCACCATCACAGTACTGCAGCACCACCACAGTGCTGCAGCACCAAAACAGTGCTGCAGCACCACCACAGTACTGCAGCATCACCACAGAACTCCAGCACCACCACAGTACTGCAGCACCACAACAGTGCTGCAGCACCACCACAGTGCTGCAGCACCACCACAGTACTGCAGCACCACAACAGTGCTGCAGCACCACCACAGTGCTGCAGCACCACCACAGTGCTGCAGCACCACCACAGTACTGCAGCACCACCACAGTACTGCAGCACCACAACAGTGCTGCAGCACCAAAGCAGTGCTGCAGCACCACCACAGTACTGCAGCATCACCACAGTACTGCAGCACCACCACAGTACTGCAGCACCACAACAGTGCTGCAGCACCACCACAGTACTGCAACACTACCACAGTGCTGCAGCACCACCACAGTGCTTCGGCACCACCACAGGGCTGCAGCACAACCACAGTGCTGCAGCACCACCACAGTGATGCAGCACCACCACAGTGCTGCAGCACCACCACAGTACTGCAAGACCACCACAGTGCTGCAATATCACTACAGTACTGCAGCACCACCACAGTACTGCAGCACCACCACAGTGCTGCAGCAGCACCACAGTGCTAAAACACCACCACAGTACTGCAGCACCACCACAGTGCAACAACACCACCACAGTACTGCAGCACCACCACAGTACTGCAACACCACCACAGTACTGCAACACCACCACAGTGCTGCAGCACAACCACAGTGCTGCAGCACCACCACAGTGCTGCAGCACCACCACAGTGCTGTAGGATCACCACAGTGCTGCAGCACCACCACAGTGCTGCAGCACCACTACAGTGCTGCAGCATCACCAGTGTTGCAGCACCACCACAGTGCTGCAGCACCACCACCACAGTACTGCAACACCACCACAGTGCTGCAGCACCACCACAGTGTTGCAGCATTACCACAGTGCTGCAGCACCACCAGAGTGCTGCAGCACCACCACAGTACTGCAACACCACCACAGTACTGCAACACTACCACAGTGCTGCAGCACCACTACAGTGTTGCAGCACCACCACAGTGCTGCAGCACCACCACAGTGTTGCAGCACCATCACAGTACTGCAACACCACCACAGTACTGCAACACCATCACAGTACTGCAACACCATCACAGTACTGCAACACCACCACAGTGCTGCAGCACAACCACAGTGCTGCAGCACCACCACAGTGCTGCAGCACCACCACAGTGCTGCAGCACCACCACAGTGCTGCAGCACAACCACAGTGCTGCAACACCACCACAGTGCTGCAGCACCATCACAGTGCTGCAGCACCACCACAGTGCTGCAGCACCACCACAGTGCTGCAGCACCACCACAGTGTTGCAGCACCATCACAGTACTGCAACACCACCACAGTACTGCAACACTACCACAGTGCTGCAGCACCACCACAGTGCTGCAGCACCACCACAGTGCTGCAGCACAACCACAGTGCTGCGGCACCACCACAGTGCTGCAGCACAACCACAGTGCTGCGTGACCACCTTCTCAGATCACCAGGTCACAATATCCCCCCGACTACCTTCTCAGATCACCAGGTCACAATAATATCCCTCCGTGCCCACCTTCTCAGGTCACCAGGTCACAATAATATCTCTCCGTGACTACCTTCTCAGGTCACCAGGTCACAATAATATCCCTCCGTGCCCACCTTCTCAGGTAACCAGGTCACAATAATATCTCTCCGTGCCCACCTTCTCAGGTCACCAGGTCACAATAATGTCCCTCCGTGACCACCTTCTCAGATCACCAGGTCACAATAACATCCCTCTGTGACCACCTTCTCAGATCGCCAGGTCACAGCAACATCCCTCTGTGACCACCTTCTCAGATCACCAGGTCACAATAACATCCCTCCGTGACCACCTTCTCAGATCACCAGGTCACAATAACATCCCTCCGTGACCACCTCAGATCACCAGGTCACAATAACATCCCTTCGTGACCACCTTCTCAGGTCACCAGGTCACAATAACATCCCTCCGTGACCACCTTCTCAGATCGCCAGGTCACAATAACATCCCTCTGTGACCACCTTCTCAGATCACCAGGTCACAATAACATCCCTCCGTGACCACCTTCTCAGATCACCAGGTCACAATAACATCCCTCTGTGACCACCTTCTCAGATCGCCAGGTCACAATAACATCCCTCTGTGACCACCTTCTCAGATCACCAGGTCACAATAACATCCCTCCGTGACCACCTTCTCAGATCGCCAGGTCACAATAACATCCCTCTGTGACCACCTTCTCAGATCACCAGGTCACAATAACATCCCTCCGTGACCACCTTCTCAGATCGCCAGGTCACAATATCATCCCTCTGTGACCACCTTCTCAGATCGCCAGGTCACAATAACATCCCTCCGTGACCACCTTCTCAGATCACCAGGTCACAACATCCCTCCGTGACCACCTCATATCACCAGGTCACAATAACATCCCTTCGTGACCACCTTCTCAGGTCACCAGGTCACAATAACATCCCTCTGTGACCACCTTCTCAGGTCGCTAGGTCACAATAATATCCCTCTGTGACCACCTTCTCAGATCGCCAGGTCACAATAACATCCCTCTGTGACCACCTTCTCAGATCACCAGGTCGCAATAACATCCCTCCGTGACCACCTTCTCAGATCACCAGGTCACAGTAACATCCCTCCGTGACCACCTTCTCAGGTCACCAGGTCACAATAATATCCCTCCGTGACCACCTCAGATCACCAGGTCACAATAACATCCCTCCGTGACCACCTTCTCAGGTCACCAGGTCACAATAATATCCCTCCGTGACCACCTCAAATCACCAGGTCACAATAACATCGCTCTGTGACCACCTTCTCAGATCACCAGGTCACAATATCATCCCTCCGTGACCACCTTCTCAGGTCACCAGGTCACAATAACATCCCTCCGTGACCACCTTCTCAGATCACCAGGTCACAATAACATCCCTCCATGACCACCTTCTCAGATCACCAGGTCACAATAACATCCCTCCGTGACCACCTTCTCAGGTCACCAGGTCACAATAACATCCCTCCATGACCACCTTCTCAGATCACCAGGTCACAATAACATCCCTCCGTGACCACCTTCTCAGGTCACCAGGTCACAATAACATCCCTCTGTGACCACCTTCTCAGATCACCAGGTCACAATAACATCCCTCCGTGACCACCTTCTCAGATCACCAGGTCACAATAACATCCCTCTGTGACCACCTTCTCAGGTCACCAGGTCACAATAACATCCCTCCGTGACCACTTCTCAGGTCACAATATCTCACACGTCTAGACGTTATATCATTATTACAACATAGTTCTTAAAATTACGCAACCCAGGGCAACACGGGTTTAGTGCAGGTCGCTCCTGTCTGTCCCAACTACTGGACCACTATGACAAGGTCCTGGATGCTCTAGAAGACAAACAAAACGCAGATGTAGTATACACAGACTTTGCAAAAGTTTTCGACAAGTGTGACCATGGTGTAATAGCGCACATAATGCGTGATAAAGGAGCGCACATAATGCGTGATAAAGGAATAACAGGAAAAGTTGGTAGATGGATCTATAATTTCTTAACAAACAGAACACAAAGAGTAGTAGTCAACAGAGTAAAGTCTGAGGCGGCTACGGTGAAAAGCTCTGTTCCTCAAGGCACAGTACTCGCTCCCATCCTGTTCCTCATCCTCATATCTGACACAGACAGAGATGTCAGACACAGCACCGTGTCTTCCTTTGCAGACGACACCCTAATTTACATGACAGTGTCCTACCTTGAAGACACTGCAAGACTCCAGGAGGACATCAACCAAATCTTTAAATGGGCCGCAGAAAACTATGAAGTTCAATGATGAGAAATTTCAATTACTCCGATATGGAAAACGTGAGGAAATTAAAACTATATCGGATTAAAACAAATTTCAACCATACAATAGAGCGAAAAACTAATGTAAAAGACCTGGGAGTGATCATGTCAGAGGATCTCACCTTCAAGGACAATAACATTGTATCAATTGCAGCTGCTAGAAAAATGACAGGATGGATAATGAGAACCTTCAAAACTAGGCATGCCAAGCCCATGATGACACTCTTCAGGTCGCTTGTTCTATCCAGGCTGGAATATTGCTGTGTACTAACAGCACCTTTCAAGGCAGGTGAAATTGCTGACCTAGAAAATGTACAGAGAACCTTTACGGCGCGTTTGAAGTTCCTGAACCTGTACTCCCTGGAACGCAGGCGGGAGAGATAAATGTTATATACACCTGGAAAATCCTAGAGGGACTAGTACCGAACTTGCACACGAAAATCACTCCCTATGAAAGCAAAAGACTCGGCAGACGATGCAACATCCCGCCAGTGAAAAGCAGGGGTGTCACTAGCACGTTAAGAGACCATACAATAAGTGTCAGGGGCCCGAGACTGTTCAGCTGCCTCCCAGCATACATAAGGGGGATTACCAATAGACCCCTGGCAGTCTTCAAGCTGGCACTGGACAAGCACCTAAAGTCGGTTCCTGACCAGCCGGGCTGTGGTTCGTATGTTGGGTTGCGTACCACCAACAGTGACAGCCTGGTTGATCAGGCTCTGATCCACCATGAGGCCTGGCCACAGACCGGGCAGCGGGGGCGTTGACCTCTGGAACCTTCTCCAGGTATACTCCAGGTAGTAACACTGACACATGGTTGGATTGTATATTCGGTAATATCAGTTACTTTACCTGAGTAATTTGCCTGAGTAATTTGCCTGAGTAATTTGCCTGAGTAATTTGCCTGAGTAATTTTACATAAATCATTAAATTACATTAAAGGATATTTCCATATAACTCAGCACATAAAGCTTTGGTGTCATCCTAACACGTCCCTCTCAGTAGGCATGATCGTCCTGCTCTAAAATCATGTTGGTCTGGGTTATTCCGATTGTGCTGTTCCATGAAACTTGTAATCTGCCGTCTCATCACTCTCTCGGTGATTTTTATGTGAGAAGTTAGGGCTACTGGTCTGTAATTTTTAGTTAATGATCTACTGCCTCCCTTGTACAAAGGAACTATGTCTGCACTTATTAAGGTTTCCGTTATTTCGCCCACGTCTAGGCTCTTTCTCCAGACAATACTGATCGCTCTTACAAGTGGTACTTTGCACTTTCTTTATAAGGAATTTCATGAATCTGGTCCAGGTGCTGAGTGGATGAGCATTATTTCAGTTTCTTTTTCGAACTCTATGGGATTGTTATTTGGTCTGCGCGGCCTTCTGCTGGAGTGAAAAATATTTCTGCATCGTCTACCTTCCTGTCACTGAGTGGGTTACTAAACACTGACTCATACTGTTCCTTTAGAATTCCGTCATTTCCTCTTCATCGTCATGCTTCTGTACCCAGCTTCTCTAGGCACTGGTGAGGAGTTATATATATTATAATATAATCTCTTTATTTCTACCAGTACATGTACAAGGTGTACACACCATAGTTGACATCACTGACATACTACTATATAGAAAGTTGCTTGTTATGATGAGCATTTCCCGCAAATTAGGTCAGTTTTGTCCCAGGATGCGACCCACACTAGTCCACTAACACCCAGGATGTGACCCACACCAGTCCACTAACACCCAGGTACCCATTTTACTGATGGAAAACAAAGACAATCTGTGTAAAGAAACACGTCCAATATTTCTACCCTCGCTGGGAATCGAACCCGGACTCTGGCAGTGTGAAGCGAGAGCTTTAGCCACCAGGTCACGGGGCACCATTTAGAGTGCTCATGTCTGTTTCCCAGATTGTGTCTGATAGTTCTTGATTTATTTTGTCCCATTCAGTCCTGTGGTTGTTGAAGTTAAAATTACTGAACATCCCGTCTCTTACATCAGTGCTGCAGTTCCCTAACACTGAGTTAATACTCGTTTGTACTTCTATGATGTTGTGGTCAGAGTATATTGTTTCTGTTATGTCTATGATTATTTCCTCGTTGTTTGTGAATATCAGATCCAGGGTATTTTCATTTCTAGTGGGATCAGTTACCTGTTGGTTCAATGAGTACTTTTCAGAAAGTCTCATTAGTTCCCAGGTATGTACCTGTTGAGCCAGGGAGCTTCCCGGAGATATTTCTGGTATAACATGTGTTGAAAGTCTTTCATCTTACACCTGGAAGATTAAAATCTTGAAGGATAACATTTGGTGTGGGATTT
>NC_091320.1:251650-516650 GCF_038502225.1 Cherax quadricarinatus
ACACAGTGCACACAACCGAGGAAGAAGTGAAGAGGCTTCTGAGTGAGCTAGATACCTCAAAGGCAATGGGGCCAGATAACATCTCCCCATGGGTATTGAGAGAGGGAGCAGAGGCGCTATGTGTACCCCTAACAACAATATTCAATACATCTATCGAAACAGGGAGATTGCCTGAGGCATGGAAGACAGCAAATGTAGTCCCAATCTTTAAAAAAGGAGACAGACATGAAGCATTAAACTACAGACCAGTGTCACTGACATGTATAGTATGCAAAATCATGGAGAAGATTATCAGGAGAAGAGTGGTGGAACACCTAGAAAGGAATGATCTCATCAACAGCAGCCAGCATGGTTTCAGGGACGGGAAATCCTGTGTCACAAACCTACTGGAGTTCTATGACATGGTGACAGCAGTAAGACAAGAGAGAGAGGGGTGGGTGGATTGCATTTTCTTGGACTGCAAGAAGGCGTTTGACACAGTTCCACACAAGAGATTGGTGCAAAAACTGGAGGACCAAGCAGGGATAACAGGGAAGGCACTACAATGGATCAGGGAATACTTGTCAGGAAGACAGCAGCGAGTCATGGTACGTGGCGAGGTGTCAGAGTGGGCACCTGTGACCAGCGGGGTCCCGCAGGGGTCAGTCCTAGGACCAGTGCTGTTTCTGGTATTTGTGAACGACATGACGGAAGGAATAGACTCTGAGGTGTCCCTGTTTGCAGATGACGTGAAGTTGATGAGAAGAATACACTCGATCGAAGACCAGGCAGAACTACAAAGGGATCTGGACAGGCTGCAGAACTGGTCCAGCAATTGGCTCCTGGAGTTCAATCCCACCAAGTGCAAAGTCATGAAGATTGGGGAAGGGCAAAGAAGGCCGCAGACGGAGTACAGTCTAGGGGGTCAGAGACTACAAACCTCACTCAAGGAAAAAGATCTTGGGGTGAGTATAACACCAGGCACATCTCCTGAAGCGCACATCAACCAAATAACTGCTGCAGCATATGGGCGCCTAGCAAACCTCAGAACAGCATTCCGACATCTTAATAAGGAATCGTTCAGGACCCTGTACACCGTATACGTTAGGCCCATATTGGAGTATGCGGCACCAGTTTGGAACCCACACCTAGCCAAGCACGTAAAGAAACTAGAGAAAGTGCAAAGGTTTGCAACAAGACTAGTCCCAGAGCTAAGAGGTATGTCCTATGAGGAGAGGTTAAGGGAAATCAACCTGACGACACTGGAGGACAGGAGAGATAGGGGGGACATGATAACGACATACAAAATACTGAGAGGAATTGACAAGGTGGACAAAAACAGGATGTTCCAGAGATTGGACACAGTAACAAGGGGACACAGTTGGAAGCTAAAGACACAGATGAATCACAGGGATGTTAGGAAGTATTTCTTCAGCCACAGAGTAGTCAGTAAGTGGAATAGTTTGGGAAGCGATGTAGTGGAGGCAGGATCCATACATAGCTTTAAGCAGAGGTACGATAAAGCTCACGGCTCAGGGAGAGTGACCTAGTAGCGATCAGTGAAGAGGCGGGGCCAGGAGCTCGGACTCGACCCCCGCAACCTCAACTAGGTGAGTACAACTAGGTGAGTACACACACACACACACACACACACACACACACACACACACACACACACACACACACACACACACCCACACCCACACATACCCACACACACACACACACACACACACACACACACACACACCACACACACCCACACACACACACACAACCACACACACACACACACACACACACCCACACACACACACACACACACACACACACACACACACACACACACACACACACACACACACACACACACACACACACACACACACACACACACACACACGCGGCCAGTCATTACACCGCACGAGACACCTCTCACACACACACACACTCACACACACACACACGCACACACACACCCACTCACACACACACACACTCACACACACTCACACACACACACACACACACACACACACACACACACACACACACACACACACACACACACACACACACACACACACACACGCGCGGCCAGTCATTACACCGCACGAGACACCTCACACACACACACACGCACGCAAACACACACACACGCACACACACACCCACTCACACACACACACACTCACACACACTCACACACACACACACACACACACACACACACACACACACACACACACACACACACACACACACACACACACACCCACTCACACACACGCACACGCACACGCCTCCGGTGATGTGCTCGGTGTTATGGTCACCCCAAGGTCTTTCTCCCTCACTCAGGGAGAAAGACCTTGGGGTGACCATAACACCGAGCACATCACCGGAGGCACACATCAACCAAATAACCGCTGCAGCATACGGGCGCCTGGCAAACCTGAGAATAGCGTTCCGAAACCTTAATAAGGAATCGTTCAAGACACTGTACACTGTGTATGTTAGGCCCATACTGGAGTATGCAGCACCAGTCTGGAACCCACACCTGGTCAAGCACGTCAAGAAGTTAGAGAAAGTACAAAGGTTTGCAACAAGGCTAGTCCCAGAGCTCAAGGGAATGTCGTACGAGGAAAGGTTAAGGGAAATCGGACTGACGACACTGGAGGACAGAAGGGTCAGGGGAGACATGATAACGACATACAAGATACTGCGGGGAATAGACAAGGTGGACAGAGATAGGATGTTCCAGAGAGGGGACACAGGGACAAGGGGTCACAACTGGAAGCTGAAGACTCAGACGAGTCACAGAGACGTTAGGAAGTATTTCTTCAGTCATAGAGTTGTCAGCAAGTGGAATAGCCTAGCAAGTGAAGTAGTGGAGGCAGGAACCATACATAGTTTTAAGAAGAGGTATGACAAAGCTCAGGAAGCAGAGAGAGAGAGGATCCAGTAGCGATCAGTGAAGAGGCGGGGCCAGGAGCTGAGTCTCGACCCCTGCAACCACAATTAGGTGAGTACAATTAGGTGAGTACAGGGGTAGGGCAGTGTTACTGCCGGTAGTTATTAGCAGTAAGAATACTTAGGAAGCTAGGAAGTCCTCTCTCAATGTGAACAAGGAATATGATAATAACCAGCAACAATTAATACGTAAATCCAGAAAGGGCAATAAGTGGAGAGAGTAGCATAACTGGGAAAGATAAATGAGACTAAGATGAAAGTTAAGACACATGTGCAACATCTGGATATCTTTATTGTAGACGTTTCGCCATCCAGTGGCTTTATCAATACAGATTCTAGGACATAATAGGAAGACAGTAGAACTATATACAAAAGATGAGGTAATCAGTCCCTCAGCCTTGGAGTTAGTGTTCACAGCATCGTGGTGGAGGAGAATCTGGAGCAAAGGCAAGAAGACTGGCGGTTATATACGCGTCAGTGGATAAGGACGGGCAGCAGACGAGGGCATAGTCACTGGTAGGCGGGATTCCCCAGTGGAAGTAGATCCTTCCACTGACGCCTATATAACCGCCAGTCTTCTTGCCTTTGCTCCAGATTCTCCTCCACCACGATGCTGTGAACACTAACTCCAAGGCTGAGGGACTGATTACCTCATCTTTTGTATATAGTTCTACTGTCTTCCTATTATGTCCTAGAATCTGTATTGATAAAGCCACTGGATGGCGAAACGTCTACATTAAAGATATCCAGATGTTGCACATGTGTCTTAACTTTCATATTGTCGGTATTTTATACCTTTCTTGCACAAATGAGACTAAATTTGAGCCTACACGACGGATCTTTCAACCACACAGACTTTGCAAAAGCATTTGACAAATGCGATCATGGTGTAATAGCCCATAAAATACGTGCTAAAGGAATAACTGGGAAAGTGGGGAGATGGATCTTCAACTTCCTAACAAATCGAACACAAAGAGTAGTGGTCAACAGAGTTAAATCGGAGGCTGCCATAGTGAAGAGCTCTGTTCCACAAGGCACAGTACTCGCCCCCATCTTATTCCTTATCCTCATATCAGACATAAACAGAGATATACACCACAGCACCGTATCATCCTTTGCGGATGATACTAGGATCTGCATGAGGCTGTCATCTGCTGAGGACGCGGTTAACCTCCAAGAAGATATAAACAAAGTTTTCCAGTGGGCGACGGTAAACAATATGATGTTCAATGAGGACAAATTCCAACTACTCCGTTATGGAAAACTGGAGGAGATAATAACTAGAACAGAGTATACTACTGACTCCGGCCATACAATAGAGCGGAAAAATAATGTAAGGGACCTGGGAGTAGTAATGTCTGAGGATCTCACTTTCAAGGATCACAACAGTGCCACGATCGCACGTGCAAAGAAAATGATAGGATGGATAATGAGAACTTTCAAAACGAGAGATACCAAGCCCATGATGATCCTTTTCAAATCACTTGTTCTCTCTAGGCTGGAATACTGCTGTACATTAACATCTCCATACAAAGCAGGTGAAATCGCAGATCTAGAGAGTGTACAGAGATCCTTTACTGCACATATAAGTTCTGTCAAGCACCTTAACTACTGGGAACGCTTGAAAGCACTTGACTTGTACTCGTTGGAACGCAGGAGGGAGAGATATATCATAATCTACACTTGGAAAATCTTGGAAGGAATGGTCCCAAATCTGCACACAGAAATCACTCCCTACGAAAGTAAAAGACTGGGCAGGCGATGCAAAATGCCGCCAATAAAAAGTAGGGGCGCCATTGGTACACTAAGAGAAAACACCATAAGTGTCCGGGGCCCAAAACTGTTCAACAGCCTCCCATCAAGCATTAGGGGAATTGCCAATAAACCCCTGGCTGCCTTCAAGAGAGAGCTGGACAGATACCTAAAGTCAGTGCCGGATCAGCCGGGCTGTGGCTCGTACGTCGGACTGCGTGCGGCCAGCAGTAACAGCCTAGTTGATCAGGCCCTGATCCATCGGGAGGCCTGGTCGTGGACCGGGCCGCGGGGGCGTTGATCCCCGGAATAACCTCCAGGTAACCTCCAGGTAACCCCCCCTCCTAACCATCCCTCCCTCACACACAAGGGTAGACACTCATAGAAGCTCTAGACCCTAGTAGCAAGTTCCGCTTTTTATAACCCAGAATTACTGGTATGTGTTAGCAGTATCTCCCCCTCACACCTCCCCCATACACACGAACACACACATATACACACATACACACACCTGCACTAGGACAATATGGTAACTAACTAGGCGAATACACACACACACACACACACACACACACACACACACACACACACACACACACACACACACACACACACTTTAACCACAAGGAGATCGATTGGGAGAACTTGGACCAGCGTGGGGGCCAAGATACATGGAGGGCTAAGATGATGGAGGTGGTACTGAAAAACTTCATGTACCAACACGTAAGGGACACTACAAGAGAGAGAGAGAGGAGAGGATGAACCAGCAAGGCTGGACTTAGTATTCACCTTGAGTAGTGCAGATATCGAGGACACAACATATGAAAGACCCCTTGGGGCCAGTGACCATGTGGTTTTAAGCTTCGAATACACAGTAGAGCTACAAGTGGAGGGAGAAGCAGGAAGGCCAGGACGAATGAAGCCAAACTACAAGAAAGGGGACTACACAGGAATGAGGAACTTCCTGAACGGGGTTCAGTGAGACAGAGAACTGGCAGGGAAGCCAGTTAATGAGATGATGGAATATGTAGCAACAAAATGCAAGGAGGCTGAGGAGAGGTTTGTACCCAAGGGTAACAGGAATAATGAAAAAGCCAGGATGAGCCCATGGTTTACCCAAAGGTGCAGAGAGGCAAAAACCAAGTGTGCTAGGGAATGGAAGAAATATAGAAGGCAAAGGACCCAGGAGAATAAGGAGAGCAGTCGTGGAGCCAGAAACGAATATGCACAGATAAGAAGGGAGGCCCAAAGACAATATGAAAATGACATAGCAGCGAAAGCCAAATCTGACCCGAAACTGTTGTACAGCCACATCAGGAGGAAAACAACAGTCAAGGACCAGGTAATCAGGCTAAGGAAGGAAGGAGGAGAGACAACAAGAAATGACCGTGAAGTATGTGAGGAACTCAACAAGAGATTCAAAGAAGTGTTCACAGAGGAGACAGAAGGGGCTCCAGAAAGACGGAGAGGTGGGGCACACCACCATGTGCTGGACACAGTGCACACAACCGAGGAAGAAGTGAAGAGGCTTCTGAGTGAGCTAGATACCTCAAAGGCCAGATAACATCTCCCCATGGGTATTGAGAGAGGGAGCAGAGGCGCTATGTGTACCCCTAACAACAATATTCAATACATCTATCGAAACAGAGAGATTGCCTGAGGCATGGAAGACAGCAAATGTGGTCCCAATCTTTAAAAAAGGAGACAGACATGAAGCATTAAACTACAGACCAGTGTCACTGACATGTATAGTATGCAAAATCATGGAGAAGATTATCAGGAGAAGAGTGGTGGAACACCTAGAAAGGAACGATCTCATCAACAGCAGCCAACATGGTTTCAGGGACGGGAAATCCTGTGTCACGAACCTACTGGAGTTCTATGACATGGTGACAGCAGTAAGACAAGAGAGAGGGGGGTGGGTGGATTGCATATTCTTGGACTGCAAGAAGGCGTTTGACACAGTTCCACACAAGAGATTGGTGCAAAAACTGGAGGACCAAGCAGGGATAACAGGGAAGGCACTACAATGGATCAGGGAATACTTGTCAGGAAAACAGCAGCGAGTCATGGTACGTGGCGAGGTGTCAGAGTGGTCACCTGTGACCAGCGGGGTCCCACAGGGGTCAGTCCTAGGACCAGTGCTGTTTCTGATATTTGTGAACGACATGATGGAAGGAATAGACTCTGAGGTGTCCCTGTTTGCAGATGACATGAAGTTGATGAGAAGAATTCACTCGATCGAAGACCAGGCAGAACTACAAAGGAATCTGGACAGGCTGCAGACCTGGTCCAGCAATTGGCTCCTGGAGTTCAATCCCACCAAGTGCAAAGTCATGAAGATTGGGGAAGGGCAAAGAAGACCGCAGACGGAGTACAGTCTAGGGGGCCAGAGACTACAAACCTCACTCAAGGAAAAAGATCTTGGGGTGAGTATAACACCAGGCACATCTCCTGAAGCGCACATCAACCAAATAACTGCTGCAGCATATGGGCGCCTAGCAAACCTCAGAACAGCATTCCGACATCTTAATAAGGAATCGTTCAGGACCCTGTACACCGTGTACGTTAGGCCCATATTGGAGTATGCGGCACCAGTTTGGAACCCACACCTAGCCAAGCACGTAAAGAAACTAGAGAAAGTGCAAAGGTTTGCAACAAGACTAATCCCAGAGCTAAGAGGTATGTCCTACGAGGAGAGGTTAAGGGAAATCAACCTGACGACACTGGAGGACAGGAGAGATAGGGGGGACATGATAATGACATGCAAAATACTGAGAGGAATTGACAAGGTGGACAAAGACAGGATGTTCCAGAGATTGGACACAGTAACAAGGGGACACAGTTGGAAGTTGAAGACGCAGATAAATCACAGGGATGTTAGGAAGTATTTCTTCAGCCACAGAGTAGTCAGTAAGTGGAATAGTTTGGGAAGCGATGTAGTGGAGGCAGGATCCATACATAGCTTTGCTTTAAGCAGAGGTATGATAAAGCTCACGGCTCAGGGAGAGTGATCTAGTAGCGATCAGTGAAGAGGCGGGGCCAGGAGCTCGGACTCGACCCCCGCAACCTCAACTAGGTGAGTACAACTAGGTGAGTACACACACACACACACACACACACACACACACACACACACACACACACACACACAAACACACATGCACATACACACACACACATACATACACACACACACACACACACACACACACACACACACACACACACACACACACACACACACACACACACACCCACCACCACTTGACACAAACACGTACCCCCCTCCCCTAACCACCTCACCTTAGCCACCTACCCCTCCCCCAAACCACCTAACCCCTCCCCAAACCATCTAACCCCCCCAACTACCTCCCTCTCTCCAATAACCATCCTCCCCCTCCCCCATAACCATCCATCCCCTCTCTCTCTCAAACACGTATTCTCCCCTCCCCTAACCACCTCTCCCCCTACCCTAACCACCTAACCCTAGCCACCTACCCCTCCCCCAAACCATCTTACCCCCTCCCCCAACTATCTCTACCCCTCCAATAACCATCCTCCCCCTCCCCCATAACCATTCATCCCCTCTCCTCCTAACCATCTATTCCCTCCCCCTAACCACCCATCCCCCCTTCTGTGGAGCAACGAGGGAACCTAGAACCAGGATGAGGACAAGGGGCTCCAAGGACGAATCTGAGAGGGAGGAATGGGAGGCAGAGCTCAAAAAAAGGGAGGAAGACTGGGGAAGGAGACTAGATGAGCTGGAAAGGAAGATGGAAGAGAGGTTAGCAGCAGAATGCAGAAGATGGAAGCAACAGGCCACAGCAGCAGAAATCAAGATAGAGAGATTAGAAGAGGAGCTGAGACATCTGAAACAGCATAGAGACAAAGATATTACAGAAGTAGCATCGGCAATGGCTACATCAGACACAGAAGGGAGCATGGAAACTAAACTGTATGCAAAGGTCCTGTCAAACCCACATGGGGCCAAAACAAAGACAGGGAGCACACTAGGACAGAATGAGAGGTTGGAAGACATTGAAGGAACTAGGACATGTGCAGGGACCATACCAGATACCTGTGGAGGCCAGGAACAGGTGAGCAGGAAGGACAAACCAAGAAGCATAGGGGCCATAACTAGGGAAGGGACTGAAGGAAGGAACACTCCACGGGAAGGAACTAAAACACATCAGAGGATGCAATGGGAGTCACAGTGGGAGGTGGAAAGGGAGAGATCCGTGTTTGTCTATGGGCTAGACGAGCTAAAGGGGAAACTTAGGATGAAAGAAAGCAGGAGGAGAAAAAAGCGACTGAAAACATCGTGAATGTGATAGGCGAGGGGGACATGACCCAGGTGGCAAATTTTCGGAGAATTGGGTGGTTCACAAAGAAAAGGAATCGACCTCTCAAAGTAATTTTCAAGGCAGAATCAACCCGAACCATGATTCTGCAGGAGAAAGCTCGGCTGAGAGGCAAGCAGGAGTTCCGGAGTGTGTACCTCGATCGAGACAGAACACAGGACGAAAGGAAGACGATGAAAGAGAGAGTTCAAAAACGAAAGGAGAAATGAGAGGAAATGAAAAAGGAGAGCAGAATAACCCAGGATCAAATGGAAGGACAAGCATACCCCCCAGAAACACCTGAAGAAGGACTCCAGCCACGACACCCCCAAGGCAACTGAACAATCCGAACCAACCATCACACACCGATCCCTCTGTTCCCACCCCCCGCACTACAGTTACAGTATTAGAACAGAAGTTGAAGGTTTGGTACACAAATGCAGATGGATTAACGAATAAATACGAGGAATGGCAAGAAAGAATCAATGAGAAGTCCCCAGACATCATAGCAGTTAGAGAAACAAAACTCACGGAGACAATAACAGATGCAATCTTCCCACCAGGATACCAGATCATGAGGAAAGATAGAAGGGGCAGAGGGGGAGGTGGGGTTGCTTTGCTCGTAAAAAACAGATGGAAATTCGAGAAAATGGAAGGCATAGATGAGACGGGAGAAAGAGACTACAGAGTAGGTACACTTCAGTCTGGGGAACACAAAGTGGTCATTGCAGTGATGTATAATCCACCACAGAACTGCAGGAGGCCAAGAGAGGAATATGAAGAGAGCAACAGAGCAATGGTGGACACACTTGCTGAGGTGGCAAGAAGAGCTCACTCCAGCAGAGCAAAGGTGCTGGTTATGGGGGATTTCAACCACAGGGAGATTGACTGGGAAAACCTGGAGCCACATGGGGGTCCCGAAACATGGAGAGCCAGGATGTTGGACATGGTGCTGGAAAACCTCATGCACCAACATGTTAAGGACACTACCAGAGTGAGAGGGGAGGATGAACCAGCAAGATTGTACCTTGTGTTCACCCTGGGCAGCTCAGACATTGAGGACATCAAGTATGAGAGTCCCCTAGGAGCTAGCGACCACGTGGTTCTGTGCTATGAATACATAGTAGAGCTGCAAGTGGAGAGAATAACAGGAGTTGAATGGGAAAAGCCTGACTATAAAAGAGGGGACTACATAGGGAAGAACTTCCTGCGGGAGGTCCATTGGGACAGAGAACTGGCAGGATGGAATATGATGGAATATGTAACAACAAAATGCAAGGAGGCAGTGGAAAGGTTTATTCCCAAGGGCAACAGCAACAACGGGAAGACCAGAACGAGCCCCTGGTTTACCCAACGGTGTAAGGAGGCAAAAACAAAGTGCAATAGAGGATGGAAAAAGTACAGAAGGCAGAGAACACACGAAAATAGGGAGATCAGTCGCAGAGCAAGGAATGAGTATGCACAGGTAAGGAGGGAGGCCCAGCGACAGTATGAAAATGACATAGCATCGAGAATCAAGACTGACCCGAAACTGTTGTATAGCCACATCAGGAGGAAGACAACAGTCAAAGACCAGGTGATCAGATTAAGGACAGAATGTGGAGAACTCACAAGAAATGATCAGGAGGTATGTGAGGAGCTGAACAGGAGATTTAAGGAAGTTTTTACAGTAGAGACAGGAAGGACTGTGGGAAGACAGCACAGAAGGGAACATCAAGAGGGAATATACCAACAAGTGTTGGATGACATACGAACAACCGAGGAGGAGGTGAAGAAGCTCCTAAGTGACCTTGACACCTCAAAGGCGATGGGACCGGACGACATCTCCCCATGGGTCCTTAGAGAAGGAGCAGAGATGCTGTGCATTCCTCTAACCACTATCTTCAACACATCCCTTGAAACTGGGCAACTACCTGAGAAATGGAAGACAGCTAATGTAGTCCCCATATTTAAGAAAGGAAACAGAAACGAGGCGCTAAACTACAGACCTGTGTCTCTGACATGTATTGTGTGCAAAGTCATGGAGAAGATTATCAGGAGGAGAGTGGTCGAACACCTGGAAAGGAACAAGATTATAAATGAAAACCAGCATGGGTTCATGGAAGGCAAATCGTGTATCACAAACCACCTGGAGTTTTATGACAAGGTAACAGAAGTAAGACACGAGAGAGAGGGGTGGGTAGATTGCGTTTTCCTAGACTGCAGGAAGGCCTTTGACACAGTTCCCCACAAGAGATTAGTGCAGAAGCTGGAGGATCAGGCGCATGTAAAAGGGAGGGCACTGCAATGGATCAGGGAATACCTGACAGGGAGGCAGCAACGAGTCATGGTACGTGAAGAGGTATCACAGTGGGCGCCTGTGACGAGCGGGGTTCCACAGGGGTCAGTTCTAGGACCAGTGCTATTTTTGATATATGTGAACGACATGATGGAAGGAATAGACTCTGAAGTGTCCCTGTTCGCAGATGATGTGAAGTTGATGAGAAGAATTAAATCTGATGAGGATGAGGCAGGACACTGCAAAGAGACCTGGACAGGCTGGACACGTGGTCCAGTAACTGGCTTCTCGAATTCAATCCAGCCAAATGCAAAGTCATGAAGATTAGGGAGGGGCAAAGAAGACCGCAGACACAGTACAGGCTAGGTGGACAAAGACTACAGACCTCACTCAGGGAGAAAGACCTTGGGGTGACCATAACACCGAGCACATCACCGGAGGCACACATCAACCAAATAACTGCTGCAGCATACGGGCGCCTGGCAAACCTGAGAATAGCGTTCCGATACATTAATAAGGAATCGTTCAAGACACTGTACACTGTGTATGTTAGGCCCATACTGGAGTATGCAGCACCAGTCTGGAACCCACACCTGGTCAAGCACGTCAAGAAGATAGAGAAAGTACAAAGGTTTCCAACAAGACTAGTCCCAGAGCTCAGGGGAATGTCGTACGAGGAAAGGTTGAGGGAAATCGGACTGACGACACTGGAGGACAGAAGGGTCAGGGGAGACATGATAACGACATACAAGATACTGCGGGGAATAGACAAGGTGGACAGAGATAGGATGTTCCAGAGAGGGAACACAGAAACAAAGGGTCACAACTGGAAGCTGAAGACTCAGACGAGTCACAGGGATGTTAGGAAGTATTTCTTCAGTCATAGAGTCGTCAGGAAGTGGAATAGCTTAGCAAGTGAAGTAGTGGAGGCAGGAACCATACATAGTTTTAAGAAGAGGTATGACAAAGCTCAGGAAGCAGAGAGGGAGAGGACCTAGTAGCTATCAGTGAAGAGGCGGGACCAGGAGCTGAGTCTCGACCCCTGCAACCACAATTAGGTGAGTACAATTAGGTGAGTACACACACACAAACATACACATACACACACACACACACACACACACACACACACACACACACACACATCTTGGTCTGACGACGCTGGATGACAGGAGGGTTAGGGGAGACATGATAACGACATACAAAATACTGCGTGGAATAGACAAGGTGGACAGAGACAGGATGTTCCAGAGAGGGGACACAGAAACAAGGGGTCACAATTGGAAGTTGAAGACCCAGATGAGTCAAAAGGATGTTAGGAAGTATTTCTTCAGTCATAGAGTTGTCAGGAAGTGGAATAGCCTATCAAGTGAGCTAGTGGAGGCAGGAACCATACATAGCTTTAAGATGAGGCATGATAAAGCTCATGGAGCAGGGAGAGAGAGGACCTAGTAGCACTCAGTGAAGAGACGGGGCCAGGAGCTGAGTATCGACCCCTGCAACCACAATTAGGTGAGTACAATTAGGTGAGTACACACACACTGGTCAGTGATATGTACATTGAGCAGAGAGTGCGTGTGTCATGACTTAGATTGCAGACAATAGCTGCAGTCTGAGGAAGTTCTGTAGCTAGTTAGGCAAAACTTGAGGAGTGGAGGAATGGTGCTGCAAAAGTCAGCTACAAGAGGAAGGAACGTAAGGAAGAATCAGGACATGAATATATGGAGTCAGAAATGATGATAGCTGGACTCAGATGGAAGATGAGTGGAATAGAAAGTTTAGTGATTTTCATAAATAGATTAAGGAAAAGGTACAGTAGGTAAATGCAAAAACTGTGGAATGGGATAGAAGGGCTTCAGCTGCCTACTGAGGAAGGAGCTGGAAGAGATGAAGAGGAGGAATGAGGTGGAGGCAGAAATAGTAATAGCAGGCGAGGGGACAGAAGACAGAGAAAAGGGAGTAAACAAAACCTTGGCATAAATACTCTCAGGCAACCAGAAAGTTCAAAAAACGATAAAGGAAGCAGCAGTGAAATTGTTTAAAGCAGATACAGATATCTACAGGGAAAGGAAGTGGGAGAAAGAGAGAGAGGGAGAGAGAGAGAGAGAGAGAGAGAGAGAGAGAGAGAGAGAGAGAGAGAGAGAGAGAGAGAGACAGAGAGAGAGAGAGAGAGAGAGAGAAGAGACAGCAGAGAGAGAGAGAGAGAGAGAGAGAGAGAGAGAGAGAGAGAGAGAGAGAGAGAGAGAGAGAGAGAGAGAGAGAGAGAGAGAGAGAGAGAGAGAGAGAGAGAGAGAGAGAGAGAGAGAGAGAGAGAGAGACAGAGACAGAGACAGAGAGAGAGAGAGAGAGAGAGAGAGAGAGACAGAGACAGAGACAGAGAGAGAGAGAGAGAGAGAGAGAGAGAGAGAGAGAGAGAGAGAGAGAGAGAGAGAGAGAGAGAGAGAGAGAGAGAGAGAGAGAGAGAGAGAGAGAGAGAGAGAGAGAGAGAGAGAGAGAGACAGAGACAGAGACAGAGGCAGGCACCTTACATTCCCTACACACCCACCACCTCAAGCTGACCACTTCATCATGAGGAGCCAGTCTATCAGCATCCTGTCGGCCAACATTAGAGGTTTCATTACTAATGTTGGAGAGCTCACACATAGCTTTGTGAACACTCGACGTCCCGACATGATAGCTGTTGTTGAAACATTTTTTGGATGACAGGACTCCAGAAAATTTTGCAAGAATTGCTGGCTACACCTCATGGATGAGAAGAGACAGGCAAGGGCAAGGAGGTGGTGTTGCTGTGTGCTTCTCTAAAAGTGTTCATGCCCAGCACATAGATGTTGCCACCCCTACACATCTTGAAATGATGTTCTTCAAGCTCTGTATAAACACTAGTACCTCTGTACTAGCATGTGCAATGTACAGACCTCAGTGGCAACATGCAGACCCTATCAACTTCCTAATGGAAAATATTGACTCCCTTCTGCTACAACACAACTGTCAACATATTATAATTGTTGGTGACCTCAACCAGCACCTTATACAGAGGGACTTTGATGACCTTCTTGCAGTGTTTGACATGAGAAACTTTGTTGATTTCCTACTCATATCTCTGGCTCCTCCCTTGACCCAGTAGTGAGTGATCTGGCAGAAGGCATAGTCACTTGTCAACCCCTCGGCTACGTTGGATCGTCTGACCACAAGGCTGTTTTTACCACACTTAAGATCCCAACAGAACGAGGTGAGGAGTCCACACGCACAACCTGGCTATGGGAAAGAGGTAATTGGCCAGCCCTTTGCTCTGAGCTCGCCACCACCGACTGGAATGCTCTTCTCCAAGGGGATGTTGACAACCAAGTGAAAGCCTTCACTGGACACATCCTTAATCTGCAACAAGAACACATTCCTCACCGGCAATATGTGACAAAGCCTACAGATCAGCCTTGGTTTGGCTTTCGTTGTAGAGAGGCTGCTACTGCTAAGTACAAAGCATGGCGAAGGTATAAGAGACATCCTACCACCTATAACAGGAACTTGCACATGCAAGCCTGTGAGGCATATGGGTGATGTTCAAAAGTGGGCCATTACTAAATGGGAGGTGGACACTAAAAGAAAGTTAGCATCAGGTAGGGTAGGCTCCAAAACCTGGTGGTCCCTGGTCAAGGACAGACAAGGTTATCTGCCTGATGAACTTATTCCACCTCTAAATCGACAGGATGGGACCACCTCTACTAGTAGTCAAGAGAAGGCGGACCTCTTTGCTGAACACTTTGCTACCAAAATGCAAGTTCCTGATCCAGCAAGGGACCCTCCTTGGCTAGCTGCAAGAACTGTGTCAAAACTGTCAGTGGTGACAATAAGGCAGGAGGAGGTGCATTTCCTTCTTAAATCACTTGACCAAGAAAAGGCTGTGGGCCCAGACAAGTTGAGCCCAAGATTGTTGAAGAAGATGTGCAGACCAGCTAGCAGCACCTCTAACTCGCATCTTTCAGCACTGCCTAGTACAGTGTAAATGGCCCTCCTCCATGGAAAGAGGCAAATGTAGTCCCTGTTCACAAAAAGAAGAGCAGAGCAGAAATCAGCAACTACAGACCAGTGTCACTCCTGTCAATCACTGGTAAGATCCTTGAGACAATAATCTCAAGACAAATGACAGATTTTTTTGACTACCACTCACTACTTTGTGATCGTCAATATGGCTTCAGGAAAGGTTACTCTGCTGCTGATCTGTTGTTAAACCTCTCCACTAAGTGGCACCAGTCACTGGATGAATCCCAAGTCAGCTGTGTGGTAGCACTGGACATTGCTGGCGCTTTCGACCGGGTGTGGCACCAGGGCCTCTTAGCAAAACTTCAAGCACTGGGAATTGCAGGCTCTACGCTATGTCTCCTCAGTGATTACCTTCATGGTAGATCTCTAAGTGTAGTCCTCAATGGAACGGAATCAGCAAGGCATCCTATTGGGGCAAGCGTTCCACAAGGAAGTGTGCTGGGTCCACCTTCTTCATCTCATCCCAGAATCACATGCATATGCAGACGACTGTACACTGACATTCACTTATCCAAGAGAAGAAATGCCAGCTGCTCTAAGCTACATCAATCACCAGCTGAGAGCCTATATCAGCTTGGGGAAATAGATGGCAAGTAACATTTGCACCTGAAAAAACGCAAATGATGTTCGTCTCTAGGCACCATGATGGTAATGCTGGCGCAGTAGTAAGGATGAATGGGACGATGTTGGCACCTGGAGAAGAAGTTGATATCCTTGGGGTGAAATTTGACTCCAAACTAACCATGAAGAACCATGTTGTAAATCTTGCAAACAAGGCAGCCAGGAAGCTTACAGCACTTCGCCGTATCTCGCATCTGCTTGACAGTAGGTGTTGCAAGATCCTGTACGAGGCACAAGTACGCTCACACCTTGAGTATGCTCCACTTTCTTGGTTTGCCTGCCCCCCTCTCATCTGCGACTGCTTGACAGAGTAGAGAACAGAGCAAGACGTCTCATCTCTCGCCTGGACCCATCCTGGATAGATCTGTCATTTCAGCAGAGCCTTCAACATAGGAGGGATGTGGGTGGCCTTACTGTTATGTACAAGGCCAATATTGTCAAAATACCACACTTGGATCCACTTCGAGGACAGCGTGAAACAAGCTTTTATGCCACAAGACGGGCAGAAAGCAGCAACTTACTCTGGCTGTACCCTTCTCCAGAACATCACTCCATCTGAGATCATACATACCCAGGATGACTCGAGTATGGAACACATTCGTACAGCATAATGATGTCAACGAGATAACGTCAGTTGATCAAATGAAAATGCTGGCCACAGATGGCTCCAACTTCATCCTGTTCCCTTCTTGTATGTCTCATAACAAAATGCTTTCAAATGAGCTGATGTAGGTAACAGCTCTTAGCTTGCCAATAAAGTTAGGAATCCTTAACCTGTAAATAGCTGTCAATAAAGCTAGGGATCCTTAACCTTGTCCAAACCCTGTGTAGAGAGAGAGAGAGAGAGAGAGAGAGAGAGAGAGAGAGAGAGAGAGAGAGAGAGAGAGAGAGAGAGAGAGAGAGAGAGAGTGTGAGAGAGAGTGAGAGAGAGAGAGAGAGAGAGAGAGAGAGAGAGAGAGAGAGAGAGAGAGAGGGAGAGAGAGAACTAAGGGTGAACATAGTGCCAAGCATTTCACCACAAGTACACATCAGCTAAATAACTTATGCAGCCAATGCACTTCTGGCAAATTTAAAAGAAACCTTCAGGAATCGCAATAAAGACTGATTACTGTCCCTCTGTGCAACATATGTTAGGTCTATCTTGAAGTACGCAACACTGGCATGCAACATATCTGAAAAAAATGGTAAAAATGTGGAGAAAGTGGGGAGGTAGGAGCTAGGAGGAGAAGCTTAAAGAAGTGAATATAACTACAGTGGTAGACAGAAGAACTAGGGACGACACGATAACATCATATAAAATACTGAGAGGAACTGACAAGGTGAAGAGAGACAGACTGAGGGATGGGAAACAGAAACACAAGGAAGTAGTGAAATGAAAGAGGCAGGACCCATACATAGCTTTTAAAAGAGGTACGACAAGGCTTTTGAAGCGAGAAAAGAGTGGACCTAGCAGCGAAGAGAAGAGGCCAAGAGCTATGAATCGACTCCTGCAACTACATATTGGTGAGTACACACACACACACACACACTGGGAAAGAGAACGGGTGAGAAAAATCAGTATATGAAATATTGGAACACGTGACAACAAAATACAAAAAGGCGGAAAAAAGGTTAGTACCCGAGGGCAACAGAAACGATGGGAAGACCAGAAGGAGCTCTTGGTTCACCCAGAGGTGAGGCCAAAACTAAGTGTGCTAGAGAATGGAAAATGTATAGAAGACAAAGGACTCAGGAACATAGGGAGATAAGTTGAAGAACCAGAAACGACTATGCACAAGTAAGAAGGAAGGCCCAGCGCCAGTGTGAAAATAACATGGCATCGGAAGCCAAGTCTGACCCGAAGCTGTTATACAGCCACATCAGGAGGAAAACAACAGTCAAGGACCAGGTAATCAAGCTGAGGAAGGATGGAGGGGATATCACAAGAAACGACTGAGAAGTATGTGAAAACCTGAACACAAGATTTAGGTAAGTGTTTTCAGTGGAACCAGCAAGAACTCCAGGAATCCAGAATGGTGGGGTACACCAACAAGTGCTGGACACTACACACAACAAAGGAGGAAGTGAAGATGCTGCTAAGTGAGCTAGATGCCTCAAAGGGGGTGGGACCGGACAACATCTCTCCGTGGGTCCTGAGATAGAGAGCAGAGACGCTGTGTGTGCCACTAACAACAGTCTTTAACACATCTGTCGAGAGAGTACGACTATGTGAGGTGTGGAAGACAGCAAATGTAGTCCATATATTTAAGAAAGGAGACACACAGGCAGCATTGAACTACAGACCAGTGTCACTGACATGTTTAGTATGCAAAGTCATGGAGAAGATTGTCAGAAAAGTGTTGGAGCACCTGGAAAGGAATGAGCTTATAAACGATAACCAGCACGGTTTCAGGGAAGGGAAATCCTGTCACAAACCTACTGGAGTTTTACGACAAGGTCACAGAAGTAAGAAAACAACATAAGAAAGAAGGAACACTGCAGCAGGCCTACTGGCCCATGCGAGGCAGGTCCAAGTCTCCCACCAGCTTAAGCCAATGCCCCAACCTAGTTAAGTCAGGTCACATTCACTTAAGGAAGGAGCACGACATCTGACCTAACAGCACAAGCTAGTCAGGTCCAACTCACACCCACCCACACCCACTCAGTGAGAGACAGGTGGGTAGATTACATTTTCTTGGATTGTAAGAAGGCTTTCGACACAGTCCCACAGAAGAGATTAGTGCAAAAGCTAGAGGAGCAGGCAGGAACAACAGGAAAGGCACTGCAATGGATCAGAGAATGCCTGACAGGAAGGAAACAACGAGTCATGATACGTGACGATGTGTCAGAGTGGGGTCCACAGTGGTCAGTCCTAGGGCCGGTGTTATTTCTGGTATATGTGAATGTTACCACGGAAGGGATAGATTCAGAGGTGTCCCTGTTTGCAGACGATGTGAAGCTAATGCGACGAATTAAATCGGATGAGGATCTGGTAAGACTACAAAGGAATCTAAGCAGGCTGCAAGCCTGGTCCAGCAGACAGAGTACAGGCTAGAGGGCGAAAGTCTGCCAACTTCACTCAAGGAAAAGAATCTTGAGGTGAGTATAATACTGAGCACATCTGAAGCGCACATCAACTAAATAACTACTGCGCCATATGGGCGCTTGACAAACCTAAGAATAACGTTTCGACATCTTAGTAAGACACTGTAGAGCGTGCACGTCAGGCCCATATTGGAGTATGCAGCATCAGCATGGAGCCCACACCTGGTCAAGTACGTCAAGAAATTAGAGAAAGTGCAATGGTTTGCAACGGGACTAGTCTCGGAGCTGAGGGGTTTGCTCTACGAGGAGAGGTTAATGGTACTTACCTTGACCACACTGGAGGACAGAAAGGATAGGGAAAACATGATAATAACTTATGAAATACTGAGAGGAATTGACAAGGTAGATAAGGACAGAATGTTTTAGAGATGTGACACAGCAATAAGGGGTCACAACTCGAAGTTGAAAACTCACATGAGTCACAGGGATGTTAGGAAGTGGAATAGTCTGGAGAGTGATGTCGTACAGGCAGGATCCATACAAAGCTTTAAGAAGAGGTATGATGAAGCTCATAGAGCAGGGAGAGAGGGGTCCTTGTAGCGACCAGTGAAGAGGCAGGACCAGGAGCTATGAATAGAGCCCTGCAACGAAAATTAAGTGAGTACACATGCACACAGTGTGCGGGGCGACCACTGTTGCTGATGCCATATACACACATGGAGTTTACCTGGAGAGGTTTCCGGGGGTCATCACCCCCGCGGCTCGGTCTCAGACCAGGCCTCGTGGTGGATCAAAGTCTGATTAACCAGGTTGTTACTGCTGGCCGCACGCAAACTGACGTACGAACCACAGCCTGGTTGGTCACACCTCTCCATACAACTTATAAAACTGTCAATACTACTACAGCCATCAGGTGAGGTGCACGTTTATGTACATTAACATATTCTTGAAGTGTACAGAGTACAAGGTGCCTCAGTGAGCTTCGTGAAGTGTACAGAGTACAAGGTGCCTCAGTGAGCTTCGTGAAGTGTACAGAGTACAAGGTGCCTCAGCGAGCTTCGTGAAGTGTACAGAGTACAAGATGCCTCAGTGAGCTTCGTGAAGTGTACAGAGTACAAGGTGCCTCAGTGAGCTTCGTGAAGTGTACAGAGTACAAGGTGCCTCAGTGAGCTTCGTGAAGTGTACAGAGTACAAGGTGCCTCAGTGAGCTTCGTGAAGTGTACAGAGTACAAGGTGCCTCAGTGAGCTTCGTGAAGTGTACAGAGTACAAGGTGCCTCAGAGAGCTTCGTGAAGTGTACAGAGTACAGGGTGCCTCAGTGAGCTTCGTGAAGTGTACAGAGTACAAGGTGCCTCAGTGAGCTTCGTGAAGTGTACATAGTACAAGGTGCCTCAGTGAGCTTCGTGAAGTGTACATAGTACAAGGTGCCTCAGTGAGCTTCGTGAAGTGTACAGAGTACAAGGTGCCTCAGTGAGCTTCGTGAAGTGTACAGAGTACAAGGTGCCTCAGTGAGCTTCGTGAAGTGTACAGAGTACAAGATGCCTCAGTGAGCTTCGTGAAGTGTACAGAGTACAAGGTGCCTCAGTGAGCTTCGTGAAGTGTACAGAGTACAAGGTGCATCAGTGAGCTTCGTGAAGTGTACAGAGTACAAGGTGAATCAGTGAGCTTCGTTAAATGTACAGAGTACAAGGTGCCTCAGTGAGCTTCGTGAAGTGTACAGAGTACAAGGTGCCTCAGTGAGCTTCGTGAAGTGTACAGAGTACAAGATGCCTCAGTGAGCTTCGTGAAGTGTACAGAGTACAAGGTGCCTCAGTGAGCTTCGTGAAGTGTACAGAGTACAAGATGCCTCAGTGAGCTTCGTGAAGTGTACAGAGTACAAGGTGAATCAGTGAGCTTCGTGAAGTGTACAGAGTACAAGGTGCCTCAGTGAGCTTCGTGAAGTGTACAGAGTACAAGGTGCCTCAGTGAGCTTCGTGAAGTGTACAGAGTACAAGATGCCTCAGTGAGCTTCGTGAAGTGTACAGAGTACAAGGTGCCTCAGAGAGCTTCGTGAAGTGTACAGAGTACAAGATGCCTCAGTGAGCTTCGTGAAGTGTACAGAGTACAAGATGCCTCAGTGAGCTTCGTGAAGTGTACAGAGTACAAGATGCCTCAGTGAGCTTCGTGAAGTGTACAGAGTACAAGGTGCCTCAATGAGCTTCGTGAAGTGTACAGAGTACAAGATGCCTCAGTGAGCTTCGTGAAGTGTACAGAGTACAAGGTGCCTCAGTGAGCTTCGTGAAGTGTACAGAGTACAAGGTGCCTCAGTGAGCTTCGTGAAGTGTACAGAGTACAAGGTGCCTCAGTGGGCTTCGTGAAGTGTACAGAGTACAAGGTGCCTCAGTGAGCTTCGTGAAGTGTACAGAGTACAAGGTGCCTCAGTGAGCTTCGTGAAGTGTACAGAGTACAAGATGCCTCATTGAGCTTCGTGAAGTGTACAGAGTACAAGATGCCTCAGTGAGCTTCGTGAAGTGTACAGAGTACAAGGTGCCTCAGTGAGCTTCGTGAAGTGTACAGAGTACAAGGTGCCTCAGTGAGCTTCGTGAAGAGTACAGAGTACAAGGTGCCTTAGTGAACTTCGTAAAGTGTACAGAGTACAAGATGCCTCAGTGAGCTTCGTGAAGTGTACAGAGTACAAGATGCCTCAGTGAGCTTCGTGAAGTGTACAGAGTACAAGATGCCTCAGTGAGCTTCGTGAAGTGTACAGAGTACAAGGTGTCTCAGTGAGCTTTGTGAAGTGTACAGAGTACAAGGAGCCTCAGTGAGCTTCGTGAAGTGTACAGAGTACAAGATGCCTCAGTGAGCTTCGTGAAGTGTACAGAGTACAAGGTGCCTCAGAGAGCTTCGTGAAGTGTACAGAGTACAAGATGCCTCAGTGAGCTTCGTGAAGTGTACAGAGTACAAGGTGCCTCAGTGAGCTTCGTGAAGTGTACAGAGTACAAGGTGTCTCAGTGAGCTTCGTGAAGTGTACGGAGTACAAGATGCCTCAGTGAGCTTCGTGAAGTGTACAGACTACAAGATGCCTCAGTGAGCCTCGTGAAGTGTACAGAGTACAAGGTGCCTCAGTGAGCTTCGTGAAGAGTACAGAGTACAAGGTGCCTTAGTGAGCTTCGTAAAGTGTACAGAGTACAAGATGCCTCAGTGAGCTTCGTGAAGTGTACAGAGTACAAGATGTCTCAGTGAGCTTCGTGAAGTGTACAGAGTACAAGATGCCTCAGTGAGCTTCGTGAAGTGTACAGAGTACAAGGTGTCTCAGTGAGCTTTGTGAAGTGTACAGAGTACAAGGAGCCTCAGTGAGCTTCGTGAAGTGTACAGAGTACAAGATGCCTCAGTGAGCTTCGTGAAGTGTACAGAGTACAAGGTGCCTCAGTGAGCTTCGTGAAGTGTACAGAGTACAAGGTGCCTCAGTGAGCTTCGTGAAGCGTACAGAGTACAAGGTGCCTCAGAGAGCTTCGTGAAGTGTACAGAGTACAAGGTGCCTCAGTAAGCTTTGTGAAGTGTACAGAGTACAAGGTGCCTCAGTGAGCTTCGTGAAGTATACAGAGTACAAGGTGTCTCAGTGAGCTTCGTGAAGCGTACAGAGTACAAGGTGCCTCAGAGAGCTTCGTGAAGTGTACAGAGTACAAGGTGCCTCAGTGAGCTTCGTGAAGTGTACAGAGTACAAGATGCCTCAGTGAGCTTTGTGAAGTGTACAGAGTACAAGGTGCCTCAGTGAGCTTCGTGAAGTGTACAGAGTACAAGGTGCCTCAGTGAGCTTCGTGAAGTGTACAGAGTACAAGGTGCCTCAGTGAGCTTCGTGAAGTGTACAGAGTACAAGGTGCCTCAGAGAGCTTCGTGAAGCGTACAGAGTACAAGGTGCCTCAGAGAGCTTCGTGAAGTGTACAGAGTACAAGGTGCCTCAGTGAGCTTCGTGAAGTGTACAGAGTACAAGATGCCTCAGTGAGCTTTGTGAAGTGTACAGAGTACAAGGTGCCTCAGTGAGCTTCGTGAAGTGTACAGAGTACAAGGTGCCTCAGTGAGCTTCGTGAAGTGTACAGAGTACAAAGTGCCTCAGTGAGCTTCGTGAAGTGTACAGAGTACAAGGTGCCTCAGTGAGCTTCGTGAAGTGTACAGAGTACAAGGTACCTCAGAGAGCTTCGTGAAGTGTACATAGTACAAGGTGCCTCAGTGAGCTTCGTGAAGTGTTCAGAGTACAAGATGCCTCAGAGAGCTTCGTGAAGTGTACAGAGTACAAGGTGCCTCAGTGAGCTTCGTGAAGTGTACAGAGTACAAGGTGCCTCAGAGAGCTTCGTGAAGTGTACAGAGTACAAGGTGCCTCAGTGAGCTTCGTGAAGTGTACAGAGTACAAGATGCCTCAGAGAGCTTCGTGAAGTGTACAGAGTACAAGGTGCCTCAGTGAGCTTCGTGAACTGTACAGAGTACTAGGTGCCTCAGAGACTTCGTGAAGTGTACAGAGAACAAGGTGCCTCAGTGAGCTTCGTGAAGTGTACAGAGTACAAGGTGCCTCAGTGAGCTTCGTGAAGTGTACAGAGTACAAGGTGCCTCAGTGAGCTTCGTGAAGTGTACAGAGTACAAGGTGCCTCAGTGAGCTTCGTGAAGTGTACAGAGTACAAGATGCCTCAGTGAGCTTCGTGAAGTGTACAGAGTACAAGGTGCCTCAGTGAGCTTCGTGAAGTGTACAGTGTACAAGGTGCCTCAGTGAGCTTCGTGAAGTGTACAGAGTACAAGGTGCCTCAGTGAGCTTCGTGAAGTGTACAGAGTACAAGGTGCCTCAGTGAGCTTCGTGAAGTGTACAGAGTACAAGGTGCCTCAGTGAGCTTCGTGAAGTGTACAGAGTACAAGATGCCTCAGTGAGCTTCGTGAAGTGTACAGAGTACAAGGTGCCTCAGTGAGCTTCGTGAAGTGTACAGAGTACAAGGTGCCTCAGTGAGCTTCGTGAAGTGTACAGAGTACAAGGTGCCTCAGTGAGCTTCGTGAAGTGTACAGAGTACAAGGTGCCTCAGTGAGCTTCGTGAAGTGTACAGAGTACAAGGTGCCTCAGTGAGCTTCGTGAAGTGTACAGAGTACAAGATGCCTCAGTGAGCTTCGTGAAGTGTACAGAGTACAAGGTGCCTCAGTGAGCTTCGTGAAGTGTACAGAGTACAAGGTGCCTCAGTGAGCTTCGTGAAGTGTACAGAGTACAAGGTGCCTCAGTGAGCTTCGTGAAGTGTACAGAGTACAAGGTGCCTCAGTGAGCTTCGTGAAGTGTACAGAGTACAAGGTGCCTCAGTGAGCTTCGTGAAGTGTACAGAGTACAAGGTGCCTCAGTGAGCTTCGTGAAGTGTACAGAGTACAAGGTGCCTCAGTGAGCTTCGTGAAGTGTACAGAGAACAAGGTGCCTCAGTGAGCTTCGTGAAGTGTACAGAGTACAAGGTGCCTCAGTGAGCTTCGTGAAGTGTACAGAGTACATAGTGCCTCAGTGAGCTTCGTGAAGTGTACAGAGTACAAGGTGCCTCAGTGAGCTTCGTGAAGTGTACAGAGTACAAGGTACCTCAGAGAGCTTCGTGAAGTGTACATAGTACAAGGTGCCTCAGTGAGCTTCGTGAAGTGTTCAGAGTACAAGATGCCTCAGAGAGCTTCGTGAAGTGTACAGAGTACAAGGTGCCTCAGTGAGCTTCGTGAAGTGTACAGAGTACAAGGTGCCTCAGAGAGCTTCGTGAAGTGTACAGAGTACAAGGTGCCTCAGTGAGCTTCGTGAAGTGTACAGAGTACAAGATGCCTCAGAGAGCTTCGTGAAGTGTACAGAGTACAAGGTGCCTCAGTGAGCTTCGTGAACTGTACAGAGTACAAGGTGCCTCAGAGACTTCGTGAAGTGTACAGAGAACAAGGTGCCTCAGTGAGCTTCGTGAAGTGTACAGAGTACAAGGTGCCTCAGTGAGCTTCGTGAAGTGTACAGAGTACAAGGTGCCTCAGTGAGCTTCGTGAAGTGTACAGAGTACAAGGTGCCTCAGTGAGCTTCGTGAAGTGTACAGAGTACAAGATGCCTCAGTGAGCTTCGTGAAGTGTACAGAGTACAAGGTGCCTCAGTGTGCTTCGTGAAGTGTACAGTGTACAAGGTGCCTCAGTGAGCTTCGTGAAGTGTACAGAGTACAAGGTGCCTCAGTGAGCTTCGTGAAGTGTACAGAGTACAAGGTGCCTCAGTGAGCTTCGTGAAGTGTACAGAGTACAAGGTGCCTCAGTGAGCTTCGTGAAGTGTACAGAGTACAAGATGCCTCAGTGAGCTTCGTGAAGTGTACAGAGTACAAGGTGCCTCAGTGAGCTTCGTGAAGTGTACAGAGTACAAGGTGCCTCAGTGAGCTTCGTGAAGTGTACAGAGTACAAGGTGCCTCAGTGAGCTTCGTGAAGTGTACAGAGTACAAGGTGCCTCAGTGAGCTTCGTGAAGTGTACAGAGTACAAGGTGCCTCAGTGAGCTTCGTGAAGTGTACAGAGTACAAGATGCCTCAGTGAGCTTCGTGAAGTGTACAGAGTACAAGGTGCCTCAGTGAGCTTCGTGAAGTGTACAGAGTACAAGGTGCCTCAGTGAGCTTCGTGAAGTGTACAGAGTACAAGGTGCCTCAGTGCGCTTCGTGAAGTGTACAGAGTACAAGGTGCCTCAGTGAGCTTCGTGAAGTGTACAGAGTAGAAGGTGCCTCAGTGAGCTTCGTGAAGTGTACAGAGTACAAGGTGCCTCAGTGAGCTTCGTGAAGTGTACAGAGTACAAGGTGCCTCAGTGAGCTTCGTGAAGTGTACAGAGTACAAGGTGCCTCAGTGAGCTTCGTGAAGTGTACAGAGTACAAGGTGCCTCAGTGAGCTTCGTGAAGTGTACAGAGTACAAGGTACCTCAGTGAGCTTCGTGAAGTGTACAGAGTACAAGGTGCCTCAGTGAGCTTCGTGAAGTGTACAGAGTACAAGGTGCCTCAGTGAGCTTCGTGAAGTGTACAGAGTACAAGGTGCCTCAGTGAGCTTCGTGAAGTGTACAGAGTACAAGGTGCCTCAGTGAGCTTCGTGAAGTGTACAGAGTACAAGGTGCCTCAGTGAGCTTCGTGAAGTGTACAGAGTACAAGGTGCCTCAGTGAGCTTCGTGAAGTGTACAGAGTACAAGGTGCCTCAGTGAGCTTCGTGAAGTGTACGGAGTACAAGGTGCCTCAGTGAGCTTCGTGAGGTAACAGTAACTAAGCTCCCACAAAACAAGTCTTGCGCGCTGTGATGCTTCTTGTTGACCTTATCCTGGTTATAGTGAGACTCTCCTACCTTGTTTAATACTCTGGTCGTCACAACCTCCCTCCCCCACCCCACCCAACCCCACTCCACAACCCTAACCCAACCCACCCCAACCCACCCCACCCTGTCCCACCACCCCACACAACCCCACCCAACCCTACCACAACAACCAACCCCACCCAACCCTACCACTACAACCAACCCCACTTACCAACCCCAACCCACTGGCACGTACAAAGCTCAAAATTAATAACAAATAGTTCCAATTAAGGTGCACCAATACTGAGAGGTTTGATGCCGACCAAAAGAGGCATTCTCCAGTTATTATAAGGAACCTAATTTACCTAATAAAAATGGACATTAAAAATTTACTCATCTGACAGTGAAACCCAAGATTATTTATGAAGTTTATCAACACTGAAAGTTTGGAATCTATCAGTAAAGACGTTCTTTAGTAATTACTCTGAATCCAACCTTTTCAAGCCTTTTAGAATTTCAGTCAAATTTTAAATTTGCTCCTAGACAGTGTAAACCTATAAGGTGTGTAGGCCTATAACAACAACAACAACAATAATAATAATAATAATAATAATAATAATAATAATAATAATAATAATAATAATAATAATAATATATCTTTATTTAGTACCAGTACATGTACAAGGTGTACACACCATAGTTGACATCAGTGACATACTACTATATAGAAAGTTGCTTGTTATGATGAACATTTCCCGCAAATTAGATCAGTTTTGTCCCAGGATGTGACCCACACCAGTCCACTGACACCCAGGATGTGACCCACACCAGTCTACTGACACCCAGGATGTGACCCACACCAGTCTACTGACACCCAGGATGTGACCCACACCAGTCCACTAACACCCAGGATGTGACCCACACCAGTCCACTAACACCCAGGATGTGACCCACACCAGTCTACTGACACCCAGGATGTGACCCACACCAGTCTACTGACACCCAGGATGTGACCCACACCAGTCTACTGACACCCAGGATGTGACCCACACAAGTCCACTAACACCCAGGATGTGACCCACACCAGTCCACTAACACCCAGGATGTGACCCACACCAGTCTACTGACACCCAGGATGTGACCCACACCAGTCTACTGACACCCAGGATGTGACCCACACCAGTCCACTAACACCCAGGATGTGACCCACACCAGTCCACTAACACCCAGGATGTGACCCACACCAGTCCACTGACACCCAGGATGTGACCCACACCAGTCCACTGACACCCAGGATGTGACCCACACCAGTCCACTAACACCCAGGATGTGACCCACACCAGTCCACTAACACCCAGGATGTGACCCACACCAGTCCACTGACACCCAGGATGTGACCCACACCAGTCCACTAACACCCAGGATGTGACCCACACCAGTCCACTAACACCCAGGATGTGACCCACACCAGTCCACTGACACCCAGGATGTGACCCACACCAGTCCACTGACACCCAGGATGTGACCCACACCAGTCCACTAACACCCAGGATGTGACCCACACCAGTCCACTAACACCCAGGATGTGACCCACACCAGTCCACTAACACCCAGGATGTGACCCACACCAGTCCACTAACACCCAGGATGTGACCCACACCAGTCCACTGACACCCAGGATGCGACCCACACCAGTTCACTAACACCCAAGATGTGACCCACACCAGTACACTAACAACCAGGATGCGACCCACACCAGTCCACTAACACCCAGGATGTGACCCACACCAGTCCACTAACAACCAGGATGTGACCCACACCAGTCTACTAACACTGAGGATGCAACCCACACCAGTGCACCAACACCCAGGATGTGACCCACTCCTGTCCACCAACACCCAGGATGTGACCCACTCCAATCCACTAACACCCACGATGCTACCCACACCAGTCCACTAACACCATGGATGCGACCCACACCAGTCCACTGACACCCAGGATGCGACCCACACCAGTCCACTAACACCCAGGATGTGACCCACACCAGTCCACTAACACTCAGGATGCGACCCACACCAGTCCACTAACATCCAGGATGTGACCCACACCAGTCCACTAACACCCAGGATGTGACCCACACCAGTCCACTAACACCCAGGATGTGACCCACACCAGTCCACTAACACTCAGGTACCCATTTTACTGATGGAAAACATAGACAACCAGTGTAAGGAAACACGCCCAATGTTTCTACCCTCGCTGGGAATCGAACCTGGACCCTCGCCGTGTGAGGCGAGAACTTCAGCCACCAAGCCACGGGCCACCGTACCTACGCTAGTCATGAGGTCGCACAGAACATTCAGTACCAGATAAGAATACTTAAGTCCCTAAAACAGGTATTAAATGACCTGAGGTAAATGAAGATCTTTTCGTAAATAAGAGAAATAAATCTTGCAAGACCATTGTTCATGAGAGAGAGAGAGAGAGAGAGAGAGAGAGAGAGAGAGAGAGAGAGAGAGAGAGAGAGAGAGAGAGAGAGAGAGAGAGAGAGAGAGAGAGAGACAGAGAGAGAGAGAGACAGAGAGAGAGAGAGAGAGAGAGAGAGAGAGAGAGAGAGAGAGAGACACAGAGAGAGAGAGAGAGAGAGAGAGAGAGAGAGAGAGAGAGAGATTACAAAAGGTTGGCCTTGACTATAAAAGTAACACCGTCCTGGAGACATACCACAGCAACTTATGTAAGACATTCTTCAGGCAGTCTTCCTTCCTCAGTAGTTCCTCGTCCACCGGTCTTCCTCAGTGTGACAGGTCCATCTAACCGGTAGTTCCTCGTCCACTGGTATTCCTCAGTGTGACAGGTCCATCTAACGGTAGTTCCTCGTCCACCGGTCTTCCTCAGTGTGACAGGTCCATCTAACCGGTAGTTCCTCGTCCACTGGTCTTCCTCAGTGTGACAGGTCCATCTAACCGGTAGTTCCTCGTCCACTGGTCTTCCTCAGTGTGACAGGTCCATCTAACCGGTAGTTCCTCGTCCACTGGTCTTCCTCAGTGTGACAGGTCCGTCTAACCGGTAGTTAGTCGTCTACTGGTCTTCCCCAGTGTGACAGGTCCATCTAACCGGTAGTTCCTCGTCCACTGGTCTTCCTCAGTGTGACAGGTCCATCTAACCGGTAGTTCCTCGTCCACTGGTCTTCCTCAGTGTGACAGGTCCATCTAACCGGTAGTTCCTCGTCCACTGGTCTTCCCCAGTGTGACAGGTCCATCTAACCGGTAGTTCCTCGTCCACTGGTGTTCCCCAGTGTGACAGGTCCATCTAACCGGTAGTTCCTCGTCCACTGGTCTTCCCCAGTGTGACAGGTCCATCTAACCGGTAGTTCCTCGTCCACTGGTCTTCCCCAGCGTGACAGGTCCATCTAACCGGTAGTTCCTCGTCCATTGGTCTTCCCCAGTGTGACAGGTCCATCTAACCGGTAGTTCCTCGTCCACTGGTCATCCCCAGTGTGACAGGTCCATCTAACCGGTAGTTCCTCGTCCACTGGTCTTCCTCAGTGTGACAGGTCCATCTAACCGGTAGTTCCTCGTCCACTGGTCTTCCCCAGTGTGACAGGTCCATCTAACCGGTAGTTCCTCCTCCACCGGTCTTCCTCAGTGTGACAGGTCCGTCTAACCGGTAGTTCTTCGTCCACTGGTCTTCCTCAGTGTGACAGGTCCATCTAACCGGTAGTTCCTCGTCCACTGGTCTTCCTCAGTGTGACAGGTCCATCTAACCGGTAGTTCCTCGTCCACTGGTCTTCCCCAGTGTGACAGGTCCATCTAACCGGTAGTTCCTCGTCCACTGGTGTTCCCCAGTGTGACAGGTCCATCTCACCGGTAGTTCCTCGTCCACTGGTCTTCCCCAGTTCAGGTCCAGTGTGACAGGTCCATCTAACCGGTAGTTCCTCGTCCACTGGTCTTCCCCAGCGTGACAGGTCCATCTAACCGGTAGTTCCTCGTCCACTGGTCTTCCCCAGTGTGACAGGTCCATCTAACCGGTAGTTCCTCGTCCACTGGTCTTCCCCAGTGTGACAGGTCCATCTAACCGGTAGTTCCTCGTCCACTGGTCTTCCCCAGTGTGACAGGTCCATCTAACCGGTAGTTCCTCGTCCACTGGTCTTCCCCAGTGTGACAGGTCCATCTAACCGGTAGTTCCTCGTCCACTGGTCTTCCCCAGTGTGACAGGTCCATCTAACCGGTAGTTCCTCGTCCACTGGTCTTCCCCAGTGTGACAGGTCCGTCTAACCGGTAGTTCCTCGTCCACTGGTGTTCCCCAGTGTGATAGGTCCGTCTAACCGGTAGTTCCTCGTCTACTGGTCTTCCCCAGTGTGACAGGCCCGACTAACCGGTAGTTCCTCGTCTACTGGTCTTCCCCAGTGTGACAGGTCCGTCTAACCGGTAGTTAGTCGTCTACTGGTCTTCCCCAGTGTGACAGGTCCGTCTAACCGGTAGTTCCTCGTCTACTGGTCTTCCCCAGTGTGACAGGTCCGTCTAACCGGTAGTTCTCCGTCTACTGGTCTTCTCCACTGTGACAGGTCCGTCTAACCGGTAGTTAGTCGTCTACTGGTCTTCCCCAGTGTGACAGGTCCGTCTAACCGGTAGTTCCTCGTCTACTGGTCTTCCCCAGTGTGACAGGTCCGTCTAACCGGTAGTTCCTCGTCTACTGGTCTTCCCTAGTGTGACAGGTCCGTCTAACCGGTAGTTCCTCGTCTACTGGTCTTCCCCAGTGTGACAGGTCCGTCTAACCGGTAGTTCTTCGTCTACTGGTCTTCTCCACTGTGACAGGTCCGTCTAACCGGTAGTTAGTCGTCTACTGGTGTTCCCCAGTGTGACAGGTCCGTCTAACCGGTAGTTCCTCGTCCACTGGTCTTCCCCAGTGTGACAGGTCCGTCTAACCGGTAGTTCCTCGTCTACTTGTCTTCCCCAGAGTGACAGGTCCGTCTAACCGGTAGTTCCTCGTCTACTGGTCTTCCCCAGTGTGACAGGCCCGACTAACCGGTAGTTCCTCGTCTACTGGTCTTCCCCAGTGTGACAGGTCCGTCTAACCGGTAGTTAGTCGTCTACTGGTCTTCCCCAGTGTGACAGGTCCGTCTAACCGGTAGTTCCTCGTCTACTGGTCTTCCCCCGTGTGACAGGTCCGTCTAACCGGTAGTTCCTCGTCTACTGGTCTTCCCCAGTGTGACAGGTCCGTCTAACCGGTAGTTAGTCGTCTACTGGTCTTCCCCAGTGTGACAGGTCCGTCTAACCGGTAGTTCCTCGTCTACTGGTCTTCCCCAGTGTGACAGGTCCGTCTAACCGGTAGTTCCTCGTCTACTGGTCTTCCCCAGTGTGACAGGTCCGTCTAACCGGTAGTTAGTCGTCTACTGGTCTTCCCCAGTGTGACAGGTCCGTCTAACCGGTAGTTCCTCGTCTACTTGTCTTCCCCAGACTGACAGGTCCGTCTAACCGGTAGTTCCTCGTCTACTGGTCTTCCCCAGTGTGACAGGCCCGTCTAACCGGTAGTTCCTCGTCTACTGGTCTTCCCTAGTGTGACAGGTCCGTCTAACCGGTAGTTCCTCGTCTACTGGTCTTCCCCAGTGTGACAGGTCCGTCTAACCGGTAGTTCCTCGTCTACTGGTCTTCTCCAGTGTGACAGGTCCGTCTAACCGGTAGTTCCTCGTCCACTGGTCTTCCCCAGTGTGACAGGTCCGTCTAACCGGTAGTTCCTCGTCTACTGGTCGTTCCCCAGTGTGACAGGTCCGTCTAACCGGTAGTTCCTCGTCCACTGGTCTTCCCCAGTGTGACAGGTCCATCTAACCGGTAGTTCCTCGTCTACTGGTCTTCCCCAGTGTGACAGGTCCGTCTAACCGGTAGTTCCTCGTCTACTGGTCTTCCCCAGTGTGACAGGTCCGTCTAACCGGTAGTTCCTCGTCTACTGGTCTTCCCCAGTGTGACAGGTCCGTCTAACCGGTAGTTCCTCGTCTACTTGTCTTCCCCAGAGTGACAGGTCCGTCTAACCGGTAGTTCCTCGTCTACTGGTCTTCCCCAGTGTGACAGGCCCGACTAACCGGTAGTTCCTCGTCTACTGGTCTTCCCCAGTGTGACAGGTCCGTCTAACCGGTAGTTACTCGTCTACTGGTCTTCCCCAGTGTGACAGGTCCGTCTAACCGGTAGTTCCTCGTCTACTGGTCTTCCCCCGTGTGACAGGTCCGTCTAACCGGTAGTTCCTCGTCTACTGGTCTTCCCCAGTGTGACAGGTCCGTCTAACCGGTAGTTAGTCGTCTACTGGTCTTCCCCAGTGTGACAGGTCCGTCTAACCGGTAGTTCCTCGTCTACTGGTCTTCCCCAGTGTGACAGGTCCGTCTAACCGGTAGTTCCTCGTCTACTGGTCTTCCCCAGTGTGACAGGTCCGTCTAACCGGTAGTTAGTCGTCTACTGGTCTTCCCCAGTGTGACAGGTCCGTCTAACCGGTAGTTCCTCGTCTACTGGTCTTCCCCAGTGTGACAGGTCCGTCTAACCGGTAGTTCCTCGTCTACTGGTCTTCCCTAGTGTGACAGGTCCGTCTAACCGGTAGTTCCTCGTCTACTGGTCTTCCCCAGTGTGACAGGTCCGTCTAACCGGTAGTTCCTCGTCTACTGGTCTTCCCCAGTGTGACAGGTCCGTCTAACCGGTAGTTCTTCGTCTACTGGTCTTCTCCACTGTGACAGGTCCGTCTAACCGGTAGTTCCTCGTCTACTGGTTTTCTCCAGTGTGACAGGTCCGTCTAACCGGTAGTTCCTCGTCCACCGGTCTTCCCCAGTGTGACAGGTCCGTCTAACCGGTAGTTCCTCGTCTACTGGTCTTCCCCAGTGTGACAGGTCCATCTAACCGGTAGTTCTTCGTCCACTGGTCTTCCTCAGTGTGACAGGTCCATCTATCCGGTAGTTCCTCGTCCACTGGTCTTCCTCAGTGTGAGAGGTCCATCTAACCGGTAGTTCCTCGTCCACTGGTCTTCCCCAGTGTGACAGGTCCATCTAACCGGTAGTTCCTCGTCCACTGGTGTTCCCCAGTGTGACAGGTCCATCTAACCGGTAGTTCCTCGTCCACTGGTCTTCCCCAGTGTGACAGGTCCATCTAACCGGTAGTTCCTCGTCCACTGGTCTTCCCCAGCGTGACAGGTCCATCTAACCGGTAGTTCCTCGTCCACTGGTCTTCCCCAGTGTGACAGGTCCATCTAACCGGTAGTTCCTCGTCCACTGGTCTTCCCCAGTGTGACAGGTCCATCTAACCGGTAGTTCCTCGTCCACTGGTCTTCCCCAGTGTGACAGGTCCATCTAACCGGTAGTTCCTCGTCCACTGGTCTTCCCCAGTGTGACAGGTCCATCTAACCGGTAGTTCCTCGTCCACTGGTCTTCTCCAGTGTGACAGGTCCATCTAACCGGTAGTTCCTCGTCCACTGGTCTTCCCCAGTGTGACAGGTCCGTCTAACCGGTAGTTCCTCGTCCACTGGTGTTCCCCAGTGTGATAGGTCCGTCTAACCGGTAGTTCCTCGTCTACTGGTCTTCCCCAGTGTGACAGGCCCGACTAACCGGTAGTTCCTCGTCTACTGGTCTTCCCCAGTGTGACAGGTCCGTCTAACCGGTAGTTAGTCGTCTACTGGTCTTCCCCAGTGTGACAGGTCCGTCTAACCGGTAGTTCCTCGTCTACTGGTCTTCCCCAGTGTGACAGGTCCGTCTAACCGGTAGTTCTCCGTCTACTGGTCTTCTCCACTGTGACAGGTCCGTCTAACCGGTAGTTAGTCGTCTACTGGTCTTCCCCAGTGTGACAGGTCCGTCTAACCGGTAGTTCCTCGTCTACTTGTCTTCCCCAGAGTGACAGGTCCGTCTAACCGGTAGTTCCTCGTCTACTGGTCTTCCCCAGTGTGACAGGCCCGTCTAACCGGTAGTTCCTCGTCTACTGGTCTTCCCTAGTGTGACAGGTCCGTCTAACCGGTAGTTCCTCGTCTACTGGTCTTCCCCAGTGTGACAGGTCCGTCTAACCGGTAGTTCTTCGTCTACTGGTCTTCTCCACTGTGACAGGTCCGTCTAACCGGTAGTTCCTCGTCCACTGGTCTTCCCCAGTGTGACAGGTCCGTCTAACCGGTAGTTCCTCGTCTACTTGTCTTCCCCAGAGTGACAGGTCCGTCTAACCGGTAGTTCCTCGTCTACTGGTCTTCCCCAGTGTGACAGGCCCGACTAACCGGTAGTTCCTCGTCTACTGGTCTTCCCCAGTGTGACAGGTCCGTCTAACCGGTAGTTAGTCGTCTACTGGTCTTCCCCAGTGTGACAGGTCCGTCTAACCGGTAGTTCCTCGTCTACTGGTCTTCCCCAGTGTGACAGGTCCGTCTAACCTGTAGTTCCTCGTCTACTGGTCTTCCCCAGTGTGACAGGTCCGTCTAACCGGTAGTTAGTCGTCTACTGGTCTTCCCCAGTGTGACAGGTCCGTCTAACCGGTAGTTCCTCGTCTACTGGTCTTCCCCAGTGTGACAGGTCCGTCTAACCGGTAGTTCCTCGTCTACTGGTCTTCCCCAGTGTGACAGGTCCGTCTAACCGGTAGTTAGTCGTCTACTGGTCTTCCCCAGTGTGACAGGTCCGTCTAACCGGTAGTTCCTCGTCTACTGGTCTTCCCCAGACTGACAGGTCCGTCTAACCGGTAGTTCCTCGTCTACTGGTCTTCCCCAGTGTGACAGGTCCGTCTAACCGGTAGTTCCTCGTCTACTGGTCTTCCCAGTGTGACAGGTCCGTCTAACCGGTAGTTCCTCGTCTACTGGTCTTCCCCAGTGTGACAGGTCCGTCTAACCGGTAGTTCCTCGTCCACTGGTCTTCTCCACTGTGACAGGTCCGTCTAACCGGTAGTTCCTCGTCCACTGGTGTTCTCCAGTGTGACAGGTCCGTCTAACCGGTAGTTCCTCGTCCACCGGTCTTCCCCAGTGTGACAGGTCCGTCTAACCGGTAGTTCCTCGTCCACTGGTATTCCTCAGTGTGACAGGTCCATCTAACAGGTAGTTCCTCGTCAGGTCTTCCTCAGTGTGACAGGTCCATCTAACAGGTAGTTCCTCGTCCACTGGTCTTCCTCAGTGTGACAGGTCCATCTAACCGGTAGTTCCTCGTCCACTGGTCTTCCTCAGTGTGACAGGTCCATCTAACCGGTAGTTCCTCGTCCACTGGTCTTCCCCAGTGTGACAGGTCCATCTAACCAGTAGTTCCTCGTCCACCTGTCTTCCTCAGTGTGACAGGTCCATCTAACCGGTAGTTCCTCGTCCACTGGTCTTCCTCAGTGTGACAGGTCCATCTAACCGGTACTTCCTCGTCCACTGGTCTTCCTCAGTGTGACAGGTCCATCTAACCGGTAGTTCCTCGTCCACTGGTCTTCCCCAGTGTGACAGGTCCATCTAACCGGTAGTTCCTCGTCCACTGGTGTTCCCCAGTGTGACAGGTCCATCTAACCGGTAGTTCCTCGTCCACTGGTCTTCCCCAGTGTGACAGGTCCATCTAACCGGTAGTTCCTCGTCCACTGGTCTTCCCCAGCGTGACAGGTCCATCTAACCGGTAGTTCCTCGTCCATTGGTCTTCCCCAGTGTGACAGGTCCATCTAACCGGTAGTTCCTCGTCCACTGGTCATCCCCAGTGTGACAGGTCCATCTAACCGGTAGTTCCTCGTCCACTGGTCTTCCTCAGTGTGACAGGTCCATCTAACCGGTAGTTCCTCGTCCACTGGTCTTCCCCAGTGTGACAGGTCCATCTAACCGGTAGTTCCTCCTCCACCGGTCTTCCTCAGTGTGACAGGTCCGTCTAACCGGTAGTTCTTCGTCCACTGGTCTTCCTCAGTGTGACAGGTCCATCTAACCGGTAGTTCCTCGTCCACTGGTCTTCCTCAGTGTGACAGGTCCATCTAACCGGTAGTTCCTCGTCCACTGGTCTTCCCCAGTGTGACAGGTCCATCTAACCGGTAGTTCCTCGTCCACTGGTGTTCCCCAGTGTGACAGGTCCATCTCACCGGTAGTTCCTCGTCCACTGGTCTTCCCCAGTGTGACAGGTCCATCTAACCGGTAGTTCCTCGTCCACTGGTCTTCCCCAGCGTGACAGGTCCATCTAACCGGTAGTTCCTCGTCCACTGGTCTTCCCCAGTGTGACAGGTCCATCTAACCGGTAGTTCCTCGTCCACTGGTCTTCCCCAGTGTGACAGGTCCATCTAACCGGTAGTTCCTCGTCCACTGGTCTTCCCCAGTGTGACAGGTCCATCTAACCGGTAGTTCCTCGTCCACTGGTCTTCCCCAGTGTGACAGGTCCATCTAACCGGTAGTTCCTCGTCCACTGGTCTTCCCCAGTGTGACAGGTCCATCTAACCGGTAGTTCCTCGTCCACTGGTCTTCCCCAGTGTGACAGGTCCGTCTAACCGGTAGTTCCTCGTCCACTGGTGTTCCCCAGTGTGATAGGTCCGTCTAACCGGTAGTTCCTCGTCTACTGGTCTTCCCCAGTGTGACAGGCCCGACTAACCGGTAGTTCCTCGTCTACTGGTCTTCCCCAGTGTGACAGGTCCGTCTAACCGGTAGTTAGTCGTCTACTGGTCTTCCCCAGTGTGACAGGTCCGTCTAACCGGTAGTTCCTCGTCTACTGGTCTTCCCCAGTGTGACAGGTCCGTCAAACCGGTAGTTCTCCGTCTACTGGTCTTCTCCACTGTGACAGGTCCGTCTAACCGGTAGTTAGTCGTCTACTGGTCTTCCCCAGTGTGACAGGTCCGTCTAACCGGTAGTTCCTCGTCTACTGGTCTTCCCCAGTGTGACAGGCCCGTCTAACCGGTAGTTCCTCGTCTACTGGTCTTCCCTAGTGTGACAGGTCCGTCTAACCGGTAGTTGCTCGTCTACTGGTCTTCCCCAGTGTGACAGGTCCGTCTAACCGGTAGTTCTTCGTCTACTGGTCTTCTCCACTGTGACAGGTCCGTCTAACCGGTAGTTAGTCGTCTACTGGTGTTCCCCAGTGTGACAGGTCCGTCTAACCGGTAGTTCCTCGTCCACTGGTCTTCCCCAGTGTGACAGGTCCGTCTAACCGGTAGTTCCTCGTCTACTTGTCTTCCCCAGAGTGACAGGTCCGTCTAACCGGTAGTTCCTCGTCTACTGGTCTTCCCCAGTGTGACAGGCCCGACTAACCGGTAGTTCCTCGTCTACTGGTCTTCCCCAGTGTGACAGGTCCGTCTAACCGGTAGTTAGTCGTCTACTGGTCTTCCCCAGTGTGACAGGTCCGTCTAACCGGTAGTTCCTCGTCTACTGGTCTTCCCCCGTGTGACAGGTCCGTCTAACCGGTAGTTCCTCGTGTACTGGTCTTCCCCAGTGTGACAGGTCCGTCTAACCGGTAGTTAGTCGTCTACTGGTCTTCCCCAGTGTGACAGGTCCGTCTAACCGGTAGTTCCTCGTCTACTGGTCTTCCCCAGTGTGACAGGTCCGTCTAACCGGTAGTTCCTCGTCTACTGGTCTTCCCCAGTGTGACAGGTCCGTCTAACCGGTAGTTAGTCGTCTACTGGTCTTCCCCAGTGTGACAGGTCCGTCTAACCGGTAGTTCCTCGTCTACTTGTCTTCCCCAGACTGACAGGTCCGTCTAACCGGTAGTTCCTCGTCTACTGGTCTTCCCCAGTGTGACAGGCCCGTCTAACCGGTAGTTCCTCGTCTACTGGTCTTCCCTAGTGTGACAGGTCCGTCTAACCGGTAGTTCCTCGTCTACTGGTCTTCCCCAGTGTGACAGGTCCGTCTAACCGGTAGTTCCTCGTCTACTGGTTTTCTCCAGTGTGACAGGTCCGTCTAACCGGTAGTTCCTCGTCCACCGGTCTTCCCCAGTGTGACAGGTCCGTCTAACCGGTAGTTCCTCGTCTACTGGTCGTCCCCAGTGTGACAGGTCCGTCTAACCGGTAGTTCCTCGTCCACTGGTCTTCCCCAGTGTGACAGGTCCATCTAACCGGTAGTTCCTCGTCTACTGGTCTTCCCCAGTGTGAGAGGTCCGTCTAACCGGTAGTTAGTCGTCTACTGGTCTTCCCCAGTGTGACAGGTCCGTCTAACCGGTAGTTCCTCGTCTACTAGTCTTCCCCAGTGTGACAGGTCCGTCTAACCGGTAGTTCCTCGTCTACTTGTCTTCCCCAGAGTGACAGGTCCGTCTAACCGGTAGTTCCTCGTCTACTGGTCTTCCCCAGTGTGACAGGCCCGACTAACCGGTAGTTCCTCGTCTACTGGTCTTCCCCAGTGTGACAGGTCCGTCTAACCGGTAGTTACTCGTCTACTGGTCTTCCCCAGTGTGACAGGTCCGTCTAACCGGTAGTTCCTCGTCTACTGGTCTTCCCCCGTGTGACAGGTCCGTCTAACCGGTAGTTCCTCGTCTACTGGTCTTCCCCAGTGTGACAGGTCCGTCTAACCGGTAGTTAGTCGTCTACTGGTCTTCCCCAGTGTGACAGGTCCGTCTAACCGGTAGTTCCTCGTCTACTGGTCTTCCCCAGTGTGACAGGTCCGTCTAACCGGTAGTTCCTCGTCTACTGGTCTTCCCCAGTGTGACAGGTCCGTCTAACCGGTAGTTAGTCGTCTACTGGTCTTCCCCAGTGTGACAGGTCCGTCTAACCGGTAGTTCCTCGTCTACTTGTCTTCCCCAGACTGACAGGTCCGTCTAACCGGTAGTTCCTCGTCTACTGGTCTTCCCCAGTGTGACAGGCCCGTCTAACCGGTAGTTCCTCGTCTACTGGTCTTCCCTAGTGTGACAGGTCCGTCTAACCGGTAGTTCCTCGTCTACTGGTCTTCCCCAGTGTGACAGGTCCGTCTAACCGGTAGTTCTTCGTCTACTGGTCTTCTCCACTGTGACAGGTCCGTCTAACCGGTAGTTCCTCGTCTACTGGTTTTCTCCAGTGTGACAGGTCCGTCTAACCGGTAGTTCCTCGTCCACCGGTCTTCCCCAGTGTGACAGGTCCGTCTAACCGGTAGTTCCTCGTCTACTGGTCTTCCCCAGTGTGACAGGTCCATCTAACCGGTAGTTCCTCGTCCACTGGTCTTCCTCAGTGTGACAGGTCCATCTAACCGGTAGTTCCTCGTCCACTGGTCTTCCCCAGTGTGACAGGTCCATCTAACCGGTAGTTCCTCGTCCACCGGTCTTCCTCAGTGTGACAGGTCCATCTAACCGGTAGTTCTTCGTCCACTGGTCTTCCTCAGTGTGACAGGTCCATCTATCCGGTAGTTCCTCGTCCACTGGTCTTCCTCAGTGTGACAGGTCCATCTAACCGGTAGTTCCTCGTCCACTGGTCTTCCTCAGTGTGACAGGTCCATCTAACCGGTAGTTCCTCGTCCACTGGTCTTCCCCAGTGTGACAGGTCCATCTAACCGGTAGTTCCTCGTCCACTGGTGTTCCCCAGTGTGACAGGTCCATCTCACCGGTAGTTCCTCGTCCACTGGTCTTCCCCAGTGTGACAGGTCCATCTAACCGGTAGTTCCTCGTCCACTGGTCTTCCCCAGCGTGACAGGTCCATCTAACCGGTAGTTCCTCGTCCACTGGTCTTCCCCAGTGTGACAGGTCCATCTAACCGGTAGTTCCTCGTCCACTGGTCTTCCCCAGTGTGACAGGTCCATCTAACCGGTAGTTCCTCGTCCACTGGTCTTCCCCAGTGTGACAGGTCCATCTAACCGGTAGTTCCTCGTCCACTGGTCTTCCCCAGTGTGACAGGTCCATCTAACCGGTAGTTCCTCGTCCACTGGTCTTCCCCAGTGTGACAGGTCCATCTAACAGGTAGTTCCTCGTCCACTGGTCTTCCCCAGTGTGACAGGTCCGTCTAACCGGTAGTTCCTCGTCCACTGGTGTTCCCCAGTGTGATAGGTCCGTCTAACCGGTAGTTCCTCGTCTACTGGTCTTCCCCAGTGTGACAGGCCCGACTAACCGGTAGTTCCTCGTCTACTGGTCTTCCCCAGTGTGACAGGTCCGTCTAACCGGTAGTTAGTCGTCTACTGGTCTTCCCCAGTGTGACAGGTCCGTCTAACCGGTAGTTCCTCGTCTACTGGTCTTCCCCAGTGTGACAGGTCCGTCAAACCGGTAGTTCTCCGTCTACTGGTCTTCTCCACTGTGACAGGTCCGTCTAACCGGTAGTTAGTCGTCTACTGGTCTTCCCCAGTGTGACAGGTCCGTCTATCCGGTAGTTCCTCGTCTACTGGTCTTCCCCAGTGTGACAGGCCCGTCTAACCGGTAGTTCCTCGTCTACTGGTCTTCCCTAGTGTGACAGGTCCGTCTAACCGGTAGTTCCTCGTCTACTGGTCTTCCCCAGTGTGACAGGTCCGTCTAACCGGTAGTTCTTCGTCTACTGGTCTTCTCCACTGTGACAGGTCCGTCTAACCGGTAGTTAGTCGTCTACTGGTGTTCCCCAGTGTGACAGGTCCGTCTAACCGGTAGTTCCTCGTCCACTGGTCTTCCCCAGTGTGACAGGTCCGTCTAACCGGTAGTTCCTCGTCTACTTGTCTTCCCCAGAGTGACAGGTCCGTCTAACCGGTAGTTCCTCGTCTACTGGTCTTCCCCAGTGTGACAGGCCCGACTAACCGGTAGTTCCTCGTCTACTGGTCTTCCCCAGTGTGACAGGTCCGTCTAACCGGTAGTTAGTCGTCTACTGGTCTTCCCCAGTGTGACAGGTCCGTCTAACCGGTAGTTCCTCGTCTACTGGTCTTCCCCCGTGTGACAGGTCCGTCTAACCGGTAGTTCCTCGTGTACTGGTCTTCCCCAGTGTGACAGGTCCGTCTAACCGGTAGTTAGTCGTCTACTGGTCTTCCCCAGTGTGACAGGTCCGTCTAACCGGTAGTTCCTCTTCTACTGGTCTTCCCCAGTGTGACAGGTCCGTCTAACCGGTAGTTCCTCGTCTACTGGTCTTCCCCAGTGTGACAGGTCCGTCTAACCGGTAGTTAGTCGTCTACTGGTCTTCCCCAGTGTGACAGGTCCGTCTAACCGGTAGTTCCTCGTCTACTTGTCTTCCCCAGACTGACAGGTCCGTCTAACCGGTAGTTCCTCGTCTACTGGTCTTCCCCAGTGTGACAGGCCCGTCTAACCGGTAGTTCCTCGTCTACTGGTCTTCCCTAGTGTGACAGGTCCGTCTAACCGGTAGTTCCTCGTCTACTGGTCTTCCCCAGTGTGACAGGTCCGTCTAACCGGTAGTTCCTCGTCTACTGGTTTTCTCCAGTGTGACAGGTCCGTCTAACCGGTAGTTCCTCGTCCACCGGTCTTCCCCAGTGTGACAGGTCCGTCTAACCGGTAGTTCCTCGTCTACTGGTCGTCCCCAGTGTGACAGGTCCGTCTAACCGGTAGTTCCTCGTCCACTGGTCTTCCCCAGTGTGACAGGTCCATCTAACCGGCAGTTCCTCGTCTACTGGTCTTCCCCAGTGTGAGAGGTCCGTCTAACCGGTAGTTAGTCGTCTACTGGTCTTCCCCAGTGTGACAGGTCCGTCTAACCGGTAGTTCCTCGTCTACTAGTCTTCCCCAGTGTGACAGGTCCGTCTAACCGGTAGTTCCTCGTCTACTTGTCTTCCCCAGAATGACAGGTCCGTCTAACCGGTAGTTCCTCGTCTACTGGTCTTCCCCAGTGTGACAGGCCCGACTAACCGGTAGTTCCTCGTCTACTGGTCTTCCCCAGTGTGACAGGTCCGTCTAACCGGTAGTTACTCGTCTACTGGTCTTCCCCAGTGTGACAGGTCCGTCTAACCGGTAGTTCCTCGTCTACTGGTCTTCCACCGTGTGACAGGTCCGTCTAACCGGTAGTTCCTCGTCTACTGGTCTTCCCCAGTGTGACAGGTCCGTCTAACCGGTAGTTAGTCGTCTACTGGTCTTCCCCAGTGTGACAGGTCCGTCTAACCGGTAGTTCCTCGTCTACTGGTCTTCCCCAGTGTGACAGGTCCGTCTAACCGGTAGTTCCTCGTCTACTGGTCTTCCCCAGTGTGACAGGTCCGTCTAACAGGTAGTTAGTCGTCTACTGGTCTTCCCCAGTGTGACAGGTCCGTCTAACCGGTAGTTCCTCGTCTACTTGTCTTCCCCAGACTGACAGGTCCGTCTAACCGGTAGTTCCTCGTCTACTGGTCTTCCCCAGTGTGACAGGCCCGTCTAACCGGTAGTTCCTCGTCTACTGGTCTTCCCTAGTGTGACAGGTCCGTCTAACCGGTAGTTCCTCGTCTACTGGTCTTCCCCAGTGTGACAGGTCCGTCTAACCGGTAGTTCTTCGTCTACTGGTCTTCTCCACTGTGACAGGTCCGTCTAACCGGTAGTTCCTCGTCTACTGGTTTTCTCCAGTGTGACAGGTCCGTCTAACCGGTAGTTCCTCGTCCACCGGTCTTCCCCAGTGTGACAGGTCCGTCTAACCGGTAGTTCCTCGTCTACTGGTCTTCCCCAGTGTGACAGGTCCATCTAACTGGTAGTTCCTCGTCCACTGGTCTTCCTCAGTGTGACAGGTCCATCTAACCGGTAGTTCCTCGTCCACTGGTCTTCCCCAGTGTGACAGGTCCATCTAACCGGTAGTTCCTCGTCCACCGGTCTTCCTCAGTGTGACAGGTCCATCTAACCGGTAGTTCTTCGTCCACTGGTCTTCCTCAGTGTGACAGGTCCATCTATCCGGTAGTTCCTCGTCCACTGGTCTTCCTCAGTGTGACAGGTCCATCTAACCGGTAGTTCCTCGTCCACTGGTCTTCCCCAGTGTGACAGGTCCATCTAACCGGTAGTTCTTCGTCCACTGGTCTTCCTCAGTGTGACAGGTCCATCTATCCGGTAGTTCCTCGTCCACTGGTCTTCCTCAGTGTGACAGGTCCGTCTAACCGGTAGTTCCTCGTCTACTGGTCTTCCCCAGTGTGACAGGTCCGTCTAACCGGTAGTTAGTCGTCTACTGGTCTTCCCCAGTGTGACAGGTCCGTCTAACCGGTAGTTCCTCGTCTACTTGTCTTCCCCAGACTGACAGGTCCGTCTAACCTGTAGTTCCTCGTCTACTGGTTTTCCCAGTGTGACAGGCCCGTCTAACCGGTAGTTCCTCGTCTACTGGTCTTCCCTAGTGTGACAGGTCCGTCTAACCGGTAGTTCCTCGTCTACTGGTCTTCCCCAGTGTGACAGGTCCGTCTAACCGGTAGTTCCTCGTCTACTGGTTTTCTCCAGTGTGACAGGTCCGTCTAACCGGTAGTTCCTCGTCCACCGGTCTTCCCCAGTGTGACAGGTCCGTCTAACCGGTAGTTCCTCGTCTACTGGTCGTCCCCAGTGTGACAGGTCCGTCTAACCGGTAGTTCCTCGTCCACTGGTCTTCCCCAGTGTGACAGGTCCATCTAACCGGCAGTTCCTCGTCTACTGGTCTTCCCCAGTGTGAGAGGTCCGTCTAACCGGTAGTTAGTCGTCTACTGGTCTTCCCCAGTGTGACAGGTCCGTCTAACCGGTAGTTCCTCGTCTACTAGTCTTCCCCAGTGTGACAGGTCCGTCTAACCGGTAGTTCCTCGTCTACTTGTCTTCCCCAGAATGACAGGTCCGTCTAACCGGTAGTTCCTCGTCTACTGGTCTTCCCCAGTGTGACAGGCCCGACTAACCGGTAGTTCCTCGTCTACTGGTCTTCCCCAGTGTGACAGGTCCGTCTAACCGGTAGTTACTCGTCTACTGGTCTTCCCCAGTGTGACAGGTCCATCTAACCGGTAGTTCCTCTTCCACTGGTCTTCCCCAGTGTGACAGGTCCATCTAACCGGTAGTTCCTCGTCCACTGGTCTTCCCCAGTGTGACAGGTCCATCTAACCGGTAGTTCCTCGTCCACTGGTCTTCCCCAGTGTGACAGGTCCATCTAACCGGTAGTTCCTCGTCCACTGGTCTTCCCCAGTGTGACAGGTCCATCTAACCGGTAGTTCCTCGTCCACTGGTCTTCCCCAGTGTGACAGGTCCGTCTAACCGGTAGTTCCTCGTCCACTGGTGTTCCCCAGTGTGATAGGTCCGTCTAACCGGTAGTTCCTCGTCTACTGGTCTTCCCCAGTGTGACAGGCCCGACTAACCGGTAGTTCCTCGTCTACTGGTCTTCCCCAGTGTGACAGGTCCGTCTAACCGGTAGTTAGTCGTCTACTGGTCTTCCCCAGTGTGACAGGTCCGTCTAACCGGTAGTTCCTCGTCTACTGGTCTTCCCCAGTGTGACAGGTCCGTCTAACCGGTAGTTCTCCGTCTACTGGTCTTCTCCACTGTGACAGGTCCGTCTAACCGGTAGTTAGTCGTCTACTGGTCTTCCCCAGTGTGACAGGTCCGTCTAACCGGTAGTTCCTCGTCTACTTGTCTTCCCCAGAGTGACAGGTCCGTCTAACCGGTAGTTCCTCGTCTACTGGTCTTCCCCAGTGTGACAGGCCCGTCTAACCGGTAGTTCCTCGTCTACTGGTCTTCCCTAGTTTGACAGGTCCGTCTAACCGGTAGTTCCTCGTCTACTGGTCTTCCCCAGTGTGACAGGTCCGTCTAACCGGTAGTTCTTCGTCTACTGGTCTTCTCCACTGTGACAGGTCCGTCTAACCGGTAGTTCCTCGTCCACTGGTCTTCCCCAGTGTGACAGGTCCGTCTAACCGGTAGTTCCTCGTCTACTTGTCTTCCCCAGAGTGACAGGTCCGTCTAACCGGTAGTTCCTCGTCTACTGGTCTTCCCCAGTGTGACAGGCCCGACTAACCGGTAGTTCCTCGTCTACTGGTCTTCCCCAGTGTGACAGGTCCGTCTAACCGGTAGTTAGTCGTCTACTGGTCTTCCCCAGTGTGACAGGTCCGTCTAACCGGTAGTTCCTCGTCTACTGGTCTTCCCCAGTGTGACAGGTCCGTCTAACCGGTAGTTCCTCGTCTACTGGTCTTCCCCAGTGTGACAGGTCCGTCTAACCGGTAGTTAGTCGTCTACTGGTCTTCCCCAGTGTGACAGGTCCGTCTAACCGGTAGTTCCTCGTCTACTGGTCTTCCCCAGTGTGACAGGTCCGTCTAACCGGTAGTTCCTCGTCTACTGGTCTTCCCCAGTGTGACAGGTCCGTCTAACCGGTAGTTAGTCGTCTACTGGTCTTCCCCAGTGTGACAGGTCCGTCTAACCGGTAGTTCCTCGTCTACTTGTCTTCCCCAGACTGACAGGTCCGTCTAACCGGTAGTTCCTCGTCTACTGGTCTTCCCCAGTGTGACAGGCCCGTCTAACCGGTAGTTCCTCGTCTACTGGTCTTCCCTAGTGTGACAGGTCCGTCTAACCGGTAGTTCCTCGTCTACTGGTCTTCCCCAGTGTGACAGGTCCGTCTAACCGGTAGTTCTTCGTCTACTGGTCTTCTCCACTGTGACAGGTCCGTCTAACCGGTAGTTCCTCGTCTACTGGTTTTCTCCAGTGTGACAGGTCCGTCTAACCGGTAGTTCCTCGTCCACCGGTCTTCCCCAGTGTGACAGGTCCGTCTAACCGGTAGTTCCTCGTCTACTGGTCGTCCCCAGTGTGACAGGTCCGTCTAACCGGTAGTTCCTCGTCCACTGGTCTTCCCCAGTGTGACAGGTCCATCTAACCGGTAGTTCCTCGTCCACTGGTCTTCCTCAGCGTGACAGGTCCATCTAACCGGTAGTTCCTCGTCCACTGGTCTTCCCCAGTGTGACAGGTCCATCTAACCGGTAGTTCCTCGTCCACCGGTCTTCCTCAGTGTGACAGGTCCATCTAACCGGTAGTTCCTCGTCCACTGGTCTTCCTCAGTGTGACAGGTCCATCTAACCGGTAGTTCCTCGTCCACTGGTCTTCCTCAGTGTGACAGGTCCATCTAACCTGTAGTTCCTCGTCCACTGGTCTTCCCCAGTGTGACAGGTCCATCTAACCGGTAGTTCCTCGTCCACTGGTGTTCCCCAGTGTGACAGGTCCATCTAACCGGTAGTTCCTCGTCCACTGGTCTTCCCCAGTGTAACAGGTCCATCTAACCGGTAGTTCCTCGTCCACTGGTCTTCCCCAGCGTGACAGGTCCATCTAACCGGTAGTTCCTCGTCCACTGGTCTTCCCCAGTGTGACAGGTCCATCTAACCGGTAGTTCCTCGTCCACTGGTCTTCCCCAGTGTGACAGGTCCATCTAACCGGTAGTTCCTCGTCCACTGGTCTTCCCCAGTGTGACAGGTCCATCTAACCGGTAGTTCCTCGTCCACTGGTCTTCCCCAGTGTGACAGGTCCATCTAACCGGTAGTTCCTCGTCCACTGGTCTTCCCCAGTGTGACAGGTCCATCTAACCGGTAGTTCCTCGTCCACTGGTCTTCCCCAGTGTGACAGGTCCGTCTAACCGGTAGTTCCTCGTCCACTGGTGTTCCCCAGTGTGATAGGTCCGTCTAACCGGTAGTTCCTCGTCTACTGGTCTTCCCCAGTGTGACAGGCCCGACTAACCGGTAGTTCCTCGTCTACTGGTATTCCCCAGTGTGACAGGTCCGTCTAACCGGTAGTTAGTCGTCTACTGGTCTTCCCCAGTGTGACAGGTCCGTCTAACCGGTAGTTCCTCGTCTACTGGTCTTCCCCAGTGTGACAGGTCCGTCTAACCGGTAGTTCTCCGTCTACTGGTCTTCTCCACTGTGACAGGTCCGTCTAACCGGTAGTTAGTCGTCTACTGGTCTTCCCCAGTGTGACAGGTCCGTCTAACCGGTAGTTCCTCGTCTACTTGTCTTCCCCAGAGTGACAGGTCCGTCTAACCGGTAGTTAATCGTCTACTGGTCTTCCCTAGTGTGACAGGTCCGTCTAACCGGTAGTTCCTCGTCTACTGGTCTTCCCCAGTGTGACAGGTCCGTCTAACCGGTAGTTCTTCGTCTACTGGTCTTCTCCACTGTGACAGGTCCGTCTAACCGGTAGTTAGTCGTCTACTGGTGTTCCCCAGTGTGACAGGTCCGTCTAACCGGTAGTTCCTCGTCCACTGGTATTCCCCAGTGTGACAGGTCCGTCTAACCGATAGTTCCTCGTCTACTTGTCTTCCCCGGAGTGACAGGTCCGTCTAACCGGTAGTTCCTCGTCTACTGGTCTTCCCCAGTGTGACAGGCCCGACTAACCGGTAGTTCCTCGTCTACTGGTCTTCCCCAGTGTGACAGGTCCGTCTAACCGGTAGTTAGTCGTCTACTGGTCTTCCCCAGTGTGACAGGTCCGTCTAACCGGTAGTTCCTCGTCTACTGGTCTTCCCCAGTGTGACAGGCCCGACTAACCGGTAGTTCCTCGTCTACTGGTCTTCCCCAGTGTGACAGGTCCGTCTAACCGGTAGTTAGTTGTCTACTGGTCTTCCCCAGTGTGACAGGTCCGTCTAACCGGTAGTTCCTCGTCTACTGGTCTTCCCCAGTGTGACAGGTCCGTCTAACCGGTAGTTCTCCGTCTACTGGTCTTCTCCACTGTGACAGGTCCGTCTAACCGGTAGTTAGTCGTCTACTGGTCTTCCCCAGTGTGACAGGTCCGTCTAACCGGTAGTTCCTCGTCTACTTGTCTTCCCCAGAGTGACAGGTCCGTCTAACCGGTAGTTCCTCGTCTACTGGTCTTCCCCAGTGTGACAGGCCCGTCTAACCGGTAGTTCCTCGTCTACTGGTCTTCCCTAGTGTGACAGGTCCGTCTAACCGGTAGTTCCTCGTCTACTGGTCTTCCCCAGTGTGACAGGTCCGTCTAACCGGTAGTTCTTCGTCTACTGGTCTTCTCCACTGTGACAGGTCCGTCTAACCGGTAGTTCCTCGTCCACTGGTCTTCCCCAGTGTGACAGGTCCGTCTAACCGGTAGTTCCTCGTCTACTTGTCTTCCCCAGAGTGACAGGTCCGTCTAACCGGTAGTTCCTCGTCTACTGGTCTTCCCCAGTGTGACAGGCCCGACTAACCGGTAGTTCCTCGTCTACTGGTCTTCCCCAGTGTGACAGGTCCGTCTAACCGGTAGTTACTCGTCTACTGGTCTTCCCCAGTGTGACAGGTCCGTCTAACCGGTAGTTCCTCGTCTACTGGTCTTCCCCAGTGTGACAGGTCCGTCTAACCGGTAGTTCCTCGTCTACTGGTCTTCCCCAGTGTGACAGGTCCGTCTAACCGGTAGTTAGTCGTCTACTGGTCTTCCCCAGTGTGACAGGTCCGTCTAACCGGTAGTTCCTCGTCTACTGGTCTTCCCCAGTGTGACAGGTCCGTCTAACCGGTAGTTAGTCGTCTACTGGTCTTCCCCAGTGTGACAGGTCCGTCTAACCGGTAGTTCCTCGTCTACTTGTCTTCCCCAGACTGACAGGTCCGTCTAACCGGTAGTTCCTCGTCTACTGGTCTTCCCCAGTGTGACAGGCCCGTCTAACCGGTAGTTCCTCGTCTACTGGTCTTCCCTAGTGTGACAGGTCCGTCTAACCGGTAGTTCCTCGTCTACTGGTCTTCCCCAGTGTGACAGGTCCGTCTAACCGGTAGTTCTTCGTCTACTGGTCTTCTCCACTGTGACAGGTCCGTCTAACCGGTAGTTCCTCGTCTACTGGTTTTCTCCAGTGTGACAGGTCCGTCTAACCGGTAGTTCCTCGTCCACCGGTCTTCCCCAGTGTGACAGGTCCGTCTAACCGGTAGTTCCTCGTCTACTGGTCGTCCCCAGTGTGACAGGTCCGTCTAACCGGTAATTCCTCGTCCACTCGTCTTCCCCAGTGTGACAGGTCCATCTAACCGGTAGTTCCTCGTCCACTGGTCTTCCTCAGCGTGACAGGTCCATCTAACCGGTAGTTCCTCGTCCACTGGTCTTCCCCAGTGTGACAGGTCCATCTAACCGGTAGTTCCTCGTCCACCTGTCTTCCTCAGTGTGACAGGTCCATCTAACCGGTAGTTCCTCGTCCACTGGTCTTCCTCAGTGTGACAGGTCCATCTAACCGGTAGTTCCTCGTCCACTGGTCTTCCTCAGTGTGACAGGTCCATCTAACCGGTAGTTCCTCGTCCACTGGTCTTCCACAGTGTGGCAGGTCCATCTAACCGGTAGTTCCTCGTCCACTGGTGTTCCCCAGTGTGACAGGTCCATCTAACCGGTAGTTCCTCGTCCACTGGTCTTCCCCAGTGTAACAGGTCCATCTAACCGGTAGTTCCTCGTCCACTGGTCTTCCCCAGCGTGACAGGTCCATCTAACCGGTAGTTCCTCGTCCACTGGTCTTCCCCAGTGTGACAGGTCCATCTAACCGGTAGTTCCTCGTCCACTGGTCTTCCCCAGTGTGACAGGTCCATCTAACCGGTAGTTCCTCGTCCACTGGTCTTCCCCAGTGTGACAGGTCCATCTAACCGGTAGTTCCTCGTCCACTGGTCTTCCCCAGTGTGACAGGTCCATCTAACCGGTAGTTCCTCGTCCACTGGTCTTCCCCAGTGTGACAGGTCCATCTAACCGGTAGTTCCTCGTCCACTGGTCTTCCCCAGTGTGACAGGTCCGTCTAACCGGTAGTTCCTCGTCCACTGGTGTTCCCCAGTGTGATAGGTCCGTCTAACCGGTAGTTCCTCGTCTACTGGTCTTCCCCAGTGTGACAGGCCCGACTAACCGGTAGTTCCTCGTCTACTGGTATTCCCCAGTGTGACAGGTCCGTCTAACCGGTAGTTAGTCGTCTACTGGTCTTCCCCAGTGTGACAGGTCCATCTAACCGGTAGTTCCTCGTCTACTGGTCTTCCCCAGTGTGACAGGTCCGTCTAACCGGTAGTTCTCCGTCTACTGGTCTTCTCCACTGTGACAGGTCCGTCTAACCGGTAGTTAGTCGTCTACTGGTCTTCCCCAGTGTGACAGGTCCGTCTAACCGGTAGTTCCTCGTCTACTTGTCTTCCCCAGAGTGACAGGTCCGTCTAACCGGTAGTTAATCGTCTACTGGTCTTCCCTAGTGTGACAGGTCCGTCTAACCGGTAGTTCCTCGTCTACTGGTCTTCCCCAGTGTGACAGGTCCGTCTAACCGGTAGTTCTTCGTCTACTGGTCTTCTCCACTGTGACAGGTCCGTCTAACCGGTAGTTAGTCGTCTACTGGTGTTCCCCAGTGTGACAGGTCCGTCTAACCGGTAGTTCCTCGTCCACTGGTATTCCCCAGTGTGACAGGTCCGTCTAACCGATAGTTCCTCGTCTACTTGTCTTCCCCGGAGTGACAGGTCCGTCTAACCGGTAGTTCCTCGTCTACTGGTCTTCCCCAGTGTGACAGGCCCGACTAACCGGTAGTTCCTCGTCTACTGGTCTTCCCCAGTGTGACAGGTCCGTCTAACCGGTAGTTAGTCGTCTACTGGTCTTCCCCAGTGTGACAGGTCCGTCTAACCGGTAGTTCCTCGTCTACTGGTCTTCCCCAGTGTGACAGGTCCGTCTAACCGGTAGTTCCTCGTCTACTGGTCTTCCCCAGTGTGACAGGTCCGTCTAACCGGTAGTTAGTCGTCTACTGGTCTTCCCCAGTGTGACAGGTCCGTCTAACCGGTAGTTCCTCGTCTACTGGTCTTCCCCAGTGTGACAGGTCCGTCTAACCGGTAGTTCCTCGTCTACTGGTCTTCCCCAGTGTGACAGGTCCGTCTAACCGGTAGTTAGTCGTCTACTGGTCTTCCCCAGTGTGACAGGTCCGTCTAACCGGTAGTTCCTCGTCTACTTGTCTTCCCCAGACTGACAGGTCCGTCTAACCGGTAGTTCCTCGTCTACTGGTCTTCCCCAGTGTGACAGGCCCGTCTAACCGGTAGTTCCTCGTCTACTGGTCTTCCCTAGTGTGACAGGTCCGTCTAACCGGTAGTTCCTCGTCTACTGGTCTTCCCCAGTGTGACAGGTCCGTCTAACCGGTAGTTCTTCGTCTACTGGTCTTCTCCACTGTGACAGGTCCGTCTAACCGGTAGTTCCTCGTCTACTGGTTTTCTCCAGTGTGACAGGTCCGTCTAACCGGTAGTTCCTCGTCCACCGGTCTTCCCCAGTGTGACAGGTCCGTCTAACCGGTAGTTCCTCGTCTACTGGTCGTCCCCAGTGTGACAGGTCCGTCTAACCGGTAGTTCCTCGTCCACTGGTCTTCCCCAGTGTGACAGGTCCATCTAACCGGTAGTTCCTCGTCCACTGGTCTTCCTCAGTGTGACAGGTCCATCTAACCGGTAGTTCCTCGTCCACTGGTCTTCCCCAGTGTGACAGGTCCATCTAACCGGTAGTTCCTCGTCCACCGGTCTTCCTCAGTGTGACAGGTCCATCTAACCGGTAGTTCCTCGTCCAGTGGTCTTCCTCAGTGTGACAGGTCCATCTAACCGGTAGTTCCTCGTCCACTGGTCTTCCTCAGTGTGACAGGTCCATCTAACCGGTAGTTCCTCGTCCACTGGTCTTCCCCAGTGTGACAGGTCCATCTAACCGGTAGTTCCTCGTCCACTGGTGTTCCCCAGTGTGACAGGTCCATCTAACCGGTAGTTCCTCGTCCACTGGTCTTCCCCAGTGTAACAGGTCCATCTAACCGGTAGTTCCTCGTCCACTGGTCTTCCCCAGTGTGACAGGTCCATCTAACCGGTAGTTCCTCGTCCACTGGTCTTCCCCAGTGTGACAGGTCCATCTAACCGGTAGTTCCTCGTCCACTGGTCTTCCCCAGTGTGACAGGTCCATCTAACCGGTAGTTCCTCGTCCACTGGTCTTCCCCAGTGTGACAGGTCCATCTAACCGGTAGTTCCTCGTCCACTGGTCTTCCCCAGTGTGACAGGTCCATCTAACCGGTAGTTCCTCGTCTACTGGTCTTCCCCAGTGTGACAGGTCCATCTAACCGGTAGTTCCTCGTCCACTGGTCTTCCCCAGTGTGACAGGTCCGTCTAACCGGTAGTTCCTCGTCCACTGGTGTTCCCCACTGTGATAGGTCCGTCTAACCGGTAGTTCCTCGTCTACTGGTCTTCCCCAGTGTGACAGGCCCGACTAACCGGTAGTTCCTCGTCTACTGGTCTTCCCCATTGTGACAGGTCCGTCTAACCGGTAGTTAGTCGTCTACTGCTCTTCCCCAGTGTGACAGGTTCGTCTAACCGGTAGTTCCTCGTCTACTGGTCTTCCCCAGTGTGACAGGTCCGTCTAACCGGTAGTTCTCCGTCTACTGGTCTTCTCCACTGTGACAGGTCCGTCTAACCGGTAGTTAGTCGTCTACTGGTCTTCCCCAGTGTGACAGGTCCGTCTAACCGGTAGTTCCTCGTCTACTTGTCTTCCCCAGAGTGACAGGTCCGTCTAACCGGTAGTTCCTCGTCTACTTGTCTTCCCCAGTGTGACAGGCCCGTCTAACCTGTAGTTCCTCGTCTACTGGTCTTCCCTAGTGTGACAGGTCCGTCTAACCGGTAGTTCCTCGTTTACTGGTCTTCCCCAGTGTGACAGGTCCGTCTAACCCGTAGTTCTTCGTCTACTGGTCTTCTCCACTGTGACAGGTCCGTCTAACCGGTAGTTAGTCGTCTACTGGTGTTCCCCAGTGTGACAGGTCCGTCTAACCGGTAGTTCCTCGTCCACTGGTCTTTCCCAGTGTGACAGGTCCGTCTAACCCGTAGTTCCTCGTCTACTTGTCTTCCCCAGAGTGACAGGTCCGTTTAACCGGTAGTTCCTCGTCTACTGGTCTTCCCCAGTGTGACAGGCCCGACTAACCGGTAGTTCCTCGTATACTGGTCTTCCCCAGTGTGACAGGTCCGTCTAACCGGTAGTTAGTCGTCTACTGGTCTTCCCCAGTGTGACAGGTCCGTCTAACCGGTAGTTCCTCGTCTACTAGTCTTCCCCAGTGTGACAGGTCCGTCTAACCGGTAGTTCCTCGTCTACTGGTCTTCCCCAGTGTGACAGGTCCGTCTAACCGGTAGTTCCTCGTCTACTGGTCTTCCCCAGTGTGACAGGCCCGTCTAACCGGTAGTTCCTCGTCTACTGGTCTTCCCTAGTGTGACAGGTCCGTCTAACCGGTAGTTCCTCGTCTACTTGTCTTCCCCAGTGTGACAGGTCCATCTAACCGGTAGTTCCTCGTCTACTGGTCTTCCCCAGTGTGACAGGTCCGTCTAACCGGTAGTTCCTCGTCTACTGGTCTTCCCCAGTGTGACAGGTCCGTCTAACCGGTAGTTAGTCGTCTACTGGTCTTCCCCAGTGTGACAGGTCCGTCTAACCGGTAGTTCCTCGTCTACTTGTCTTCCCCAGACTGACAGGTCCGTCTAACCGGTAGTTCCTCGTCTACTGGTCTTCCCCAGTGTGACAGGCCCGTCTAACCGGTAGTTCCTCGTCTACTGGTCTTCCCTAGTGTGACAGGTCCGTCTAACCGGTAGTTCCTCGTCTACTGGTCTTCCCCAGTGTGACAGGTCCGTCTAACCGGTAGTTCTTCGTCTACTGGTCTTCTCCACTGTGACAGGTCCGTCTAACCGGTAGTTCTTCGTCTACTGGTTTTCTCCAGTGTGACAGGTCCGTCTAACCGGTAGTTCCTCGTCCACCGGTCTTCCCCAGTGTGACAGGTCCGTCGTCCGTCTAACCGGTAGTTCCTCGTCTACTGGTCGTCCCCAGTGTGACAGGTCCATCTAACCGGTAGTTCCTCGTCCACTGGTCTTCCCCAGTGTGATAGGTCCGTCTAACCGGTAGTTCCTCGTCTACTGGTCTTCCCCAGTGTGACAGGTCCGTCTAACCGGTAGTTCCTCGTCCACTGGTCTTCCCCAGTGTGACAGGTCCGTCTAACCGGTAGTTCCTCGTCCACTGGTCTTCCCCAGTGTGACAGGTCCGTCTAACCGGTAGTTCCTCGTCCACTGGTCTTCCCCAGTGTGACAGGTCCGTCTAACCGGTAGTTCATTGTCCACCGGTCTTCGCCAGTGTGACAGGTCCGTCTAACCGGTAGTTCCTCGTCCACTGGTCTTCCCCGGTGTGACAGGTCCGTCTAACCGATAGTTCCTCGTCCACCGGTCTTCGCCAGTGTGACAGGTCCGTTTAACCGGAGAAAATTTTCACCAGAAGTTTACGTACCGTCGACATCCTTACGTAATTATGTACCATAATCTTGATACTTTCACAATACCAAGGTGATAAAGTCTAGAATAATAATTGTAACTAACAACACAAATATTAACATGGTTACGTTGCTTGCATGAGCGAGGTGTTAATTAAACCTCACTACAGGGGTATGACCTGACCTCCAGTGACCTGACCTTCAAGTTATATATTTGTCACGAGGATGGACCGACATGGGTCATCATGACCCGTCACTGGCTCCTGAAGGTGTGTCATTGTGTAGAGGGAAGTATCCCAGGCAGAGGATGTCTACAGTTGTATAGATGTACAGACGTGTTGGGTAACGCGGCAGCAGTTACAGTCTGTTCCGCGTCGTCTGTGGTACTAATGACGCAGCGGTAAGACAGACGTCTTCTGAGACAACTCTGGTAAATCCATCACACCGAAGATCGAAGTGTGCCTGGCTTGTCAGGTCACTGGTCAAGCGTGCACGCTGGTCCTGGTCACTTATCAGGTGTGCACTATCCTCAGACTTCAGGTCGCTCATGTAGTCTACCTACCTGGAGTCTACCTGGAGGTTATTCCGGGGATCAACGCCCCCGCGGCCCGATCCACGACCAGGCCTCCCGGTGGATCAGGGTCTGATCAACCAGGCTGTTACTGCTGGCCGCACGTAGTCCAACGTACGAACCACAGCCCGGCTGATCCGGCACTGACTTTAAGTATCTGTCCAGCTTCCTCTTGAAGGCAGCCAGGGGCCTATTGGTAATTTCCCTTATGCTTGGTGGGAGGCTGTTGAACAGTCTTGGGCCCCGGACACTTATGGTGTTTTCTCTTAGTGTACCAGTGGAGCCCCTACTTTTAATTGGGGGTATTTTGCATCGCCTGCCCAGTCTTTTACCTTCGTACAGAGTGATTTCTGTGTGCAGATTCGGACCATTCCTTCTAGGATTTTCCAAGTGTAGATTATGATATGTCTCTCTCTCCTGCGTTCCAACGAGTACAAGTCAAGTGCTTCCAAGCGTTCCCAGTAGTTTAGGTGCTTGACAGAACTTATACGTGTAGCAAAGGTCCTCTACACTCTCTAGATCTGCGATTTCACTTGCTTTGAACGGAGATGTTAATGTACAGCAATATTCCAGCCTAGAGAGAACAAGTGATTTGAAAAAGATCGTCATTGGCTTGGCATCTCTCGTAACGTTCTCATTATCCACTTTCTTTGCACTTGTGATCGTGGCACTGTTGTGACCCTTGAAGGTGAGATCCTCAGACATTACTACTCCCAGGTCCCTTACTTTATTTTTCCGCTCTATTGTATGGGCAGAGTTTGTAATATACTCTTTTCTAGTTATAATCTCCTCCAGTTTTCCATAGTGGAGTAGTTGGAATTTGTTCTCATTGAACATCATATTGTTTTCCGTTGCCCACTGGAAAACTTGGTTTATATCTTCTTGGAGGTTAACCGTGTCCTCAATAGATGACAGCCTCATGCAGATCCTAGTATCATCTGCAAAGGATGATACGGTGCTGTGGATTACACCTCTGTCTATGTCTAATATGAGGATGAGGAATAGGACGGGGGCGAGTACTGTGCCTTGTGGAACAGAGCTTTTCACTATGGCAGCCTCCGATTTAACTCTGTTGACCACTACTCTTTGTGTTCGATTGGTTAGGAAGTTGTAGATCCATCTCCCCATTTTGCCAGTTATTGCTTTAGCACATATTTTGTGCGCTATTACGCCATGATCGCAATTGTCAAACGCTTTTGCAAAGTCTGTGTATATTACATCTGCATTCTGTTTTGCTTCTAGTGCATCCAGTAGTTGTGAGAGGCAGGAGCGACCTGCCCTGAACCCATGCTGCCCTGGAGTGTACAGTTTTTGGGAATCCAGGTGGTTTGCAATCATGCTTCATAGATCAGTTCCTGATCAGCCGGGCTGTGGCTCGTACGTTGGTTTGCGTGCAGCCAGCAGCAACAGCCTGGTTGATCAGGCGCTGATCCACCAGGAGGCCTGGTCACAGACCGGGCCGCGGGGGCGTTGACCCCCGAAACTCTCTCCAGGAAACTCTCTCTCCAGGTAATAGCACTCTTTCAAAGATTTTTATGATGTGGGACGTCAGAGCTATTGGTCTATAGTTCTTAGTTAATGCTTTGCTGCCACCGTTTTGGAGTGGGGCTATATCCGTTGTTTTAAGTAACTGGAATTTCACCCATGTCTAAGCTCCTTCTGCAGTTCTTAATGAACACAGAGTTCCACGAGTCTGGGCCCGGGGCTGAGTGCATGGGCATGATGTCAATAGCTTTTTCAAAGTCTATCGGAGTTAGGGTAATGTCGAAAATCTGGCATACATTGATGGAATTTTGAGGCTCATTCATGAAGAAATCATTTGGATTGGCTCACTAAACACAGAGTCGTACTGGGATTTCAGCAGCTAAATACAACTCAAAATAGTTAAGACCAAATCTAGTTAATTCATAAATTATCATCTCGTCTCCCAGATCATGCAAGAAAAATAATCCATGTGTGCGTCACCAGGCAGTGGGACTAATTACTTTACACTGTCATTTAGGGAGGTAATGAATCAGAATAATAATGGGGATACGGCGGAATAAAGGAGCACACAGGAGAGGTGAGTCTAGTGACTGGAATGGAGGTCATGTGAGGTCACTGGTAACTACACCACCATTCACGAAATCGTAATGACAAGACTGCAAACAAACCATTCCACGGATGAGGTTAGAACCCGCGATCAGAGAGTCATAGAACTCAGGACCATTGCGTTAGCCACTGGGTCAGCTACCTACAATAAGATTCATCCACCTAGGTATATTTCTACACCAAATATACCTAGTTGGATGAATCTTATTGTAGTCAACTGGCCCAGTGGCTAACACAACGGTCCGGAGTTTCATGACTCTCTGGTCGCGGGTTCTAACCCCACCTGTGGTACGGTTTGACTACACCATCACCTCTCCTCTAACTCTACGAAGCAAGATATAGTTCACCTCAGGGACTCAGACTCTAGCCACAGATCACAAGTCCTCCACAGCACGAGCACTGCTCCAAGAAAATACTCTGCCCAGTGTCGCCAACAGTCTCCTCCAGAGTCCCTCCAACTCGACCTGGTGGCTCTACAACTGGTACACACAACAGTGTTACTAGTAACAATGTCTCGACATGTGTTTACGATTATACTCAGCTGTGTTACTGGTAATACTGTTGTGTTACCAACATGTGTTACTGGTAATACTGTTGTGTTACCAACATGTGTTACTGGTAATACTGTTGTGTTACTAACATGTGTTACTGGTAATACTGTTGTGTTACCAACATGTGTTACTGGTAATACTGTTGTGTTACCAACATGTGTTACTGGTAATACTGTTGTGTTACTAACATGTGTTACTGGTAATACTGTTGTGTTACTAACATGTGTTACTGGTAATACTGTTGTGTTACTAACATGTGTTACTGGTAATACTGTTGTGTTACTAACATGTGTTACTGGTAATACTGTTGTGTTACTAACATGTGTTACTGGTAATACTGTTGTGTTACTAACATGTGTTACTGGTAATACTGTTGTGTTACTAACATGTGTTACTGGTAATACTGTTGTGTTACTAACATGTGTTTAGTACTGTTGGGTAGTAATAGTATATAATAGTATATAATAGTATATAATAGTATATAATAGTATATAATAGTATATAATAGTATATAATAGTATATAATGGTATATAATAGTATATAATAGTATATAATAGTATATAATAGTATATAATAGTATATATTGGTGTATAATAGTATATAATAGTATATAATAGTATATAATAGTATATAATAGTATATAATAGTATATAATAGTATATAATAGTATATAATAGTATATAATGGTATATAATAGTATATAATAGTATATAATAGTATATAATAGTATATAATAGTATATAATAGTATATAATAGTATATAATAGTATATAATAGTATATAATAGTATATAATAGTATATAATAGTATATAATAGTATATAATAGTATATAATAGTATATAATGGTATATAATAGTATATAATGGTATATAATAGTATATAATAGTATATAATAGTATATAATAGTATATAATAGTATATATTGGTGTATAATAGTATATAATAGTATATAATAGTATATAATAGTATATAATAGTATATAATAGTATATAATAGTATATAATAGTATATAATAGTATATAATAGTATATAATAGTATATATTGGTGTATAATAGTATATAATAGTATATAATAGTATATAATAGTATATATTGGTGTATAATAGTATATAATAGTATATAATAGTATATAATAGTATATAATAGTATATAATAGTATATAATAGTATATAATAGTATATAATAGTATATAATAGTATATAATAGTATATAATAGTATATATTGGTGTATAATAGTATATAATAGTATATAATAGTATATAATAGTATATAATAGTATATAATAGTATATAATAGTATATAATAGTATATAATAGTATATAATAGTATATATTGGTGTATAATAGTATATAATAGTATATAATAGTATATAATAGTATATAATAGTATATAATAGTATATAATAGTATATATTGGTGTATAATAGTATATAATAGTATATAATAGTATATAATAGTATATAATAGTATATAATAGTATATAATAGTATATAATAGTATATAATGGTATATAATAGTATATAATAGTATATAATAGTATATAATAGTATATAATAGTATATAATAGTATATAATAGTATATAATAGTATATAATAGTATATAATGGTATATAATAGTATATAATAGTATATAATAGTATATAATAGTATATAATAGTATATAATAGTATATAATAGTATATAATAGTATATAATAGTATATAATAGTATATAATAGTATATAATAGTATAATTACTAGTTATAGAGACTAGTTATAATTACAAGTTATAGAGACTAGTTATAGAGACTAGTTATAATTACTAGTTATAGAGACTAGTTATAATTACTAGTTATAGAGACTAGTTATAATTACTAGTTATAGAGGCTAGTTATAATTACTAGTTATAGAGACTAGTTATGATTACTAGTTATAGACGCTAGTTATAATTACTAGTTATACAGACTAGTTATAATTACTAGTTATAGAGACTAGTTATAATTACTAGTTATAGAGACTAGTTATAATTACTAGTTATAGAGACTAGTTATAATTACTAGTTATAGAGGCTAGATATAATTACTAGTTATAGAGACTAGTTATAATTACTAGTTATAGAGACTAGTTATAATTACTAGTTATAGAGGCTAGTTATAATTACTAGTTATAGAGACTAGTTATAATTACTAGTTATAGAGACTAGTTATAATTACTAGTTATAGAGACTAGTTATAATTACTAGTTATAGAGGCTAGTTATAATTAATAGTTATAGAGACTAGTTATAATTACTAGTTATAGAGACTAGTTATAATTACTACTTATAGAGACAAGTTATAATTACTAGTTATAGAGACTAGTTATAATTACTACTTATAGAGACTAGTTATAATTACTAGTTATAGAGACTAGCTATAATTACTAGTTATAGAGACTAGTTATAATTACTAGTTATAGAGAATAGTTATAATTACTAGTTATAGAGACCAGTTATAATTACTAGTTATAGAGACTAGTTATAATTACTAGTTATAGAGGCTAGTTATAATTACTAGTTATAGAGACAAGTTATAATTATTAGTTATAGAGACTAGTTATAATTACTAGTTATAGAGACTAGTTATAATTACTAGTTATAGAGACTAGTTATAATTACTACTTATTGAGACTAGTTATAATTACTCCTTATTGAGACTAGTTATAATTACTACTTATTGAGACTAGTTATAATTACTACTTATTGAGACTAGTTATAATTACTAGTTATAGAGACTAGTTATAATTACTAGTTATGGAGACTAGTTGTAATTACTAGTTATAGAGACTAGTTATAATTACTAGTTATAGAGGCTAGTTATAATTACTAGTTATAGAGACTAGTTATAATTACTAGTTATAGAGACTAATTATAATTACTAGTTATAGAGACTAGCTGTAATTACTAGTTATAGAGACTAGTTATAATTACTACTTATTGAGACTAGTTATAATTACTTCTTATTGAGACTAGTTATAATTACTACTTATTGAGACTAGTTATAATTACTAGTTATAGAGACTAGTTATAATTACTAGTTATAGAGACTAGTTATAATTATTAGTTATAGAGACTAGTTATAATTACTAGTTATAGAGGCTAGTTATAATTACTAGTTATAGAGACTAGTTATAATTACTAGTTATACAGACTAGTTATAATTACTAGTTATAGAGACTAGTTATGATTACTAGTTATAGAGGCTAGTTATAATTACTAGTTATACAGACTAGTTATAATTACTAGTTATAGAGACTAGTTATAATTACTAGTTATACAGACTAGTTATAATTACTAGTTATAGAGACTAGTTATAATTACTACTTATTGAGACTAGTTATAATTACTATTTATAGAGACTAGTTATAATTACTAGTTATGGAGACTAGTTGTAATTACTAGTTATAGAGACTAGTTATAATTACTAGTTATAGAGACTAATTATAATTACTAGTTATAGAGACTAGCTATAATTACTAGTTATAGAGACTAGTTATAATTACTACTTATTGAGACTAGTTATAATTACTAGTTATTGAGACTAGTTATAATTACTAGTTATAGAGACTAGTTATAATTACTAGTTATTGAGACTAGTTATAATTACTAGTTATTGAGAGTAGTTATAATTACTAGTTATAGAGACTAGTTATAATTACTACTTATTGAGACTAGTTATAATTACTACTTATTGAGACTAGTTATAATTACTACTCATTGAGACTAGTTATAATTACTAGTTATAGAGACTAGTTATAATTACTAGTTATAGAGACTAGTTATAATTACTAGTTATAGAGACTAGTTATAATTACTAGTTATAGAGGCTAGTTATAATTACTAGTTATAGAGACTAGTTATAATTACTAGTTATAGAGACTAATTATGATTACTAGTTATAGAGGCTAGTTATAATTACTAGTTATACAGACTAGTTATAATTACTAGTTATAGAGACTAGTTATAATTACTAGTTATAGAGACTAGTTATAATTACTAGTTATAGAGACTAGTTATAATTACTAGTTATAGAGGCTAGTTATAATTACTAGTTATAGAGACTAGTTATGATTACTAGTTATAGACGCTAGTTATAATTACTAGTTATACAGACTAGTTATAATTACTAGTTATAGAGACTAGTTATAATTACTAGTTATAGAGACTAGTTATAATTACTAGTTATAGAGACTAGTTATAATTACTAGTTATAGAGGCTAGATATAATTACTAGTTATAGAGACTAGTTATAATTACTAGTTATAGAGACTAGTTATAATTACTAGTTATAGAGGCTAGTTATAATTACTAGTTATAGAGACTAGTTATAATTACTAGTTATAGAGACTAGTTATAATTACTAGTTATAGAGACTAGTTATAATTACTAGTTATAGAGGCTAGTTATAATTAATAGTTATAGAGACTAGTTATAATTACTAGTTATAGAGACTAGTTATAATTACTACTTATAGAGACAAGTTATAATTACTAGTTATAGAGACTAGTTATAATTACTACTTATAGAGACTAGTTATAATTACTAGTTATAGAGACTAGCTATAATTACTAGTTATAGAGACTAGTTATAATTACTAGTTATAGAGAATAGTTATAATTACTAGTTATAGAGACCAGTTATAATTACTAGTTATAGAGACTAGTTATAATTACTAGTTATAGAGGCTAGTTATAATTACTAGTTATAGAGACAAGTTATAATTACTAGTTATAGAGACTAGTTATAATTACTAGTTATAGAGACTAGTTATAATTACTAGTTATAGAGACTAGTTATAATTACTACTTATTGAGACTAGTTATAATTACTCCTTATTGAGACTAGTTATAATTACTACTTATTGAGACTAGTTATAATTACTACTTATTGAGACTAGTTATAATTACTAGTTATAGAGACTAGTTATAATTACTAGTTATGGAGACTAGTTGTAATTACTAGTTATAGAGACTAGTTATAATTACTAGTTATAGAGGCTAGTTATAATTACTAGTTATAGAGACTAGTTATAATTACTAGTTATAGAGACTAATTATAATTACTAGTTATAGAGACTAGCTGTAATTACTAGTTATAGAGACTAGTTATAATTACTACTTATTGAGACTAGTTATAATTACTTCTTATTGAGACTAGTTATAATTACTACTTATTGAGACTAGTTATAATTACTAGTTATAGAGACTAGTTATAATTACTAGTTATAGAGACTAGTTATAATTATTAGTTATAGAGACTAGTTATAATTACTAGTTATAGAGGCTAGTTATAATTACTAGTTATAGAGACTAGTTATAATTACTAGTTATACAGACTAGTTATAATTACTAGTTATAGAGACTAGTTATGATTACTAGTTATAGAGGCTAGTTATAATTACTAGTTATACAGACTAGTTATAATTACTAGTTATAGAGACTAGTTATAATTACTAGTTATACAGACTAGTTATAATTACTAGTTATAGAGACTAGTTATAATTACTACTTATTGAGACTAGTTATAATTACTATTTATAGAGACTAGTTATAATTACTAGTTATGGAGACTAGTTGTAATTACTAGTTATAGAGACTAGTTATAATTACTAGTTATAGAGACTAATTATAATTACTAGTTATAGAGACTAGCTATAATTACTAGTTATAGAGACTAGTTATAATTACTACTTATTGAGACTAGTTATAATTACTAGTTATTGAGACTAGTTATAATTACTAGTTATAGAGACTAGTTATAATTACTAGTTATTGAGACTAGTTATAATTACTAGTTATTGAGAGTAGTTATAATTACTAGTTATAGAGACTAGTTATAATTACTACTTATTGAGACTAGTTATAATTACTACTTATTGAGACTAGTTATAATTACTACTCATTGAGACTAGTTATAATTACTAGTTATAGAGACTAGTTATAATTACTAGTTATAGAGACTAGTTATAATTACTAGTTATAGAGACTAGTTATAATTACTAGTTATAGAGGCTAGTTATAATTACTAGTTATAGAGACTAGTTATAATTACTAGTTATAGAGACTAATTATGATTACTAGTTATAGAGGCTAGTTATAATTACTAGTTATACAGACTAGTTATAATTACTAGTTATAGAGACTAGTTATAATTACTAGTTATAGAGACTAGTTATAATTACTAGTTATAGAGACTAGTTATAATTACTAGTTATAGAGGCTAGTTATAATTACTAGTTATAGAGACTAGTTATAATTACTAGTTATAGAGACTAGTTATAATTACTAGTTATAGAGACTAGTTATAATTACTAGTTATAGAGACTAGTTATAATTACTAGTTACAGAGGCTAGTTATAATTACTAGTTATAGAGACTAGTTATAATTACTAGTTATAGAGACTAGTTATAATTACTACTTATAGAGACTAGTTATAATTAATAGTTATAGAGGCTAGTTATAATTACTAGTTATAGAGACTAGTTATAATTACTAGTTATAGAGGCTAGTTATAATTACTAGTTATAGAGACTAGTTATAATTACTAGTTATAGAGACTAGTTATAATTACTACTTATAGAGACTAGTTATAATTACTAGTTATAGAGATTAGTTATAATTACTACTTATAGAGACTAGTTATAATTACTAGTTATAGAGACTAGCTATAATTACTAGTTATAGAGACTAGTTATAATTACTAGTTATAGAGAATAGTTATAATTACAAGTTATAGAGACCAGTTATAATTAATAGTTATAGAGACTAGTTATAATTACTAGTTACAGAGGCTAGTTATAATTACTAGTTATAGAGACAAGTTATAATTACTAGTTATAGAGACTAGTTATAATTACTAGTTATAGAGACTAGTTATAAATACTAGTTATAGAGACTAGTTATAATTACTAGTTATAGAGACTAGTTATAATTACTAGTTATAGAGACTAGTTATAATTACTAGTTATAGAGACTAGTTATAATTACTACTTATTGAGACTAGTTATAATTACTAGTTATTGAGACTAGTTATAATAACTAGTTATAGAGACTAGTTATAATTACTAGTTATTGAGACTAGTTATAATTACTAGTTATTGAGACTAGTTATAATTACTAGTTATAGAGACTAGTTATAATTACTACTTATTGAGACTAGTTATAATTACTACTTATTGAGACTAGTTATAATTACTACTTATTGAGACTAGTTATAATTACTACTTATTGAGACTAGTTATAATTACTAGTTATAGAGACTAGTTAAAATTACTAGTTATGGAGACTAGTTGTAATTACTAGTTATAGAGACTAGTTATAATTACTAGTTATAGAGGCTAGTTATAATTACTAGTTATAGAGACTAGTTATAATTACTACTTATTGAGACTAGTTATAATTACTACTTATTGAGACTAGTTATAATTACTAGTTATAGAGACTAGTTAAAATTACTAGTTATGGAGACTAGTTGTAATTACTAGTTATAGAGACTAGTTATAATTATTAGTTATAGAGGCTAGTTATAATTACTAGTTATAGAGACTAGTTATAATTACTAGTTATAGAGACTAATTATAATTACTAGTTATAGAGACTAGTTATAATTACTACTTATAGAGACTAGTTATAATTACTAGTTATAGAGACTAGTTATAATTACTACTTATAGAGACTAGTTATAATTACTAGTTATAGAGACTAGCTATAATTACTAGTTATAGAGACTAGTTATAATTACTAGTTATAGAGAATAGTTATAATTACAAGTTATAGAGACCAGTTATAATTACTAGATATAGAGACTAGTTATAATTACTAGTTATAGAGGCTAGTTATAATTACTAGTTATAGAGACAAGTTATAATTACTAGTTATAGAGACTAGTTATAATTACTAGTTATAGAGACTAGTTATAAATACTAGTTATAGAGACTAGTTATAATTACTAGTTATAGAGACTAGTTATAATTACTAGTTATAGAGACTAGTTATAATTACTAGTTATAGAGACTAGTTATAATTACTATTTATTGAGACTAGTTATAATTACTAGTTATTGAGACTAGTTATAATTACTAGTTATAGAGACTAGTTATAATTACTAGTTATTGAGATTAGTTATAATTACTAGTTATTGAGACTAGTTATAATTACTAGTTATAGAGACTAGTTATAATTACTACTTATTGAGATTAGTTATAATTACTACTTATTGAGACTAGTTATAATTACTACTTATTGAGACTAGTTATAATTACTACTTATTGAGACTAGTTATAATTACTAGTTATAGAGACTAGTTAAAATTACTAGTTATGGAGACTAGTTGTAATTACTAGTTATAGAGACTAGTTATAATTACTAGTTATAGAGGCTAGTTATAATTACTAGTTATAGAGACTAGTTATAATTACTAGTTATAGAGACTAATTATAATTACTAGTTATAGAGACTAGCTATAATTACTAGTTATAGAGACTAGTTATAATTACTACTTATTGAGACTAGTTATAATTACTAGTTATTGAGACTAGTTATAATTACTAGTTATAGAGACTAGTTGTAATTACTAGTTATTGAGACTAGTTATAATTACTAGCTATTGAGACTAGTTATAATTACTAGTTATAGAGACTAGTTATAATTACTACTTATTGAGACTAGTTATAATTACTACTTATTGAGACTAGTTATAATTACTACTTATTGAGACTAGTTATAATTACTAGTTATAGAGACTAGTTATAATTACTAGTTATAGAGACTAGTTATAATTATTAGTTATAGAGACTAGTTATAATTACTACTTATTGAAACTAGTTATAATTACTAGTTATTGAGACTAGTTATAATTACTAGTTATAGAGACTAGTTATAATTACTAGTTGTTGAGACTAGTTATAATTACTAGTTATTGAGACTAGTTATAATTACTAGTTATAGAGACTAGTTATAATTACTACTTATTGAGACTAGTTATAATTACTACTTATTGAGACTAGTTATAATTACTACTTATTGAGACTAGTTATTATTATTACTACTTATTGAGACTAGTTATAATTACTAGTTATAGAGACTAGTTATAATTACTAGTTATAGAGACTAGTTATAATTACTAGTTAAAGAGACTAGTTATAATTACTAGTTATAGAGGCTAGTTATAATTACTAGTTATAGAGACTAGTTATAATTACTAGTTATAGAGACTAGTTATAATTACTAGTTATAGACTAGTTATAATTACTTGTTATAGAGACTAGTTATAATTACTAGTTATAGAGGCTAGTTATAATTACTAGTTATAGAGACTAGTTATAATTACTAGTTATAGAGACTAGTTATAATTACTAGTTATAGAGGCTAGTTATAATTACTAGTTATAGAGACTAGTTATAATTACTAGTTATAGTGACTAGTTATAATTACTAGTTATAGAGACTAGTTATAATTACTAGTTATAGAGGCTAGTTATAATTACTAGTTATAGAGACTAGTTATAATTACTAGTTATAGAGACTAGCTATAATTACTAGTTATAGAGACTAGTTATAATTACTAGTTATAGAGAATAGTTATAATTACTAGTTATAGAGACCAGTCATAATTACTAGTTATAGAGACTAGTTATAATTACTAGTTATAGAGACTAGTTATAAATACTAGTTATAGAGACTAGTTATAATTACTAGTTATAATTACTAGTTATAGAGACTAGTTATAATTACTAGTTATAGAGACTAGTTATAATTACTACTTATTGAGACCAGTTATAATTACTAGTTATTGAGACTAGTTATAATTACTAGTTATAGAGACTAGTTATAATTACAAGTTATTGAGACTAGTTATAATTACTAGTTATTGAGACTACTTATAATTACTAGTTATAGAGACTAGTTATAATTACTACTTATTGAGACTAGTTATAATTACTACTTATTGAGACTAGTTATAATTACTACTTATTGAGACTAGTTATAATTACTACTTATTGAGACTAGTTATAATTACTAGTTATAGAGACTAGTTATAATTACTAGTTATGGAGACTAGTTGTAATTACTAGTTATAGAGACTAGCTATAATTACTAGTTATAGAGACTAGTTATAATTACTACTTATTGAGACTAGTTATAATTACTAATTATTGAGACTAGTTATAATTACTAGTTATAGAGACTAGTTATAATTACTAGTTATTGAGACTAGTTATAATTACTAGTTATTGAGACTAGTTATAATTACTAGTTATAGAGACTAGTTATAATTACTACTTATTGAGACTAGTTATAATTACTACTTATTGAGACTAGATATAATTACTACCTATTGAGACTAGTTATAATTACTAGTTATAGAGACTAGTTATAATTACTAGTTATAGAGACTAGTTATAATTACTAGTTATAGAGACTAGTTATAATTACTACTTATTGAGACTAGTTATAATTACTAGTTATTGAGACTAGTTATAATTACTAGTTATAGAGACTAGTTATAATTACTAGTTGTTGAGACTAGTTATAATTACTAGTTATTGCGACTAGTTATATTTACTAGTTATAGAGACTAGTTATAATTACTACTTATTGAGACTAGTTATAATTACTACTTATTGAGACTAGTTATAATTACTACTTGTTGAGACTAGTTATAATTACTACTTATTGAGACTAGTTATAATTACTAGTTATAGAGACTAGTTATAATTACTAGTTATAGAGACTAGTTATAATTACTAGTTAAAGAGACTAGTTATAATTACTAGTTATAGAGGCTAGTTATAATTACTAGTTATAGAAACTAGTTATAATTACTAGTTATAGAGACTAGTTATAATTACTAGTTATAGACTAGTTATAATTACGTGTTATAGAGACTAGTTATAATTACTAGTTATAGAGGCTAGTTATAACTACTAGTTATAGAGACTAGTTATAATTACTAGTTATAGAGACTAGTTATAATTACTAGTTATAGAGGCTAGTTATAATTACTAGTTTTAGAGACTAGTTATAATTACTAGTTATAGAGACTAGTTATAATTACTAGTTATAGAGACTAGGTATAATTACTAGTTATAGAGGCTAGTTATAATTACTAGTTATAGAGACTAGTTATAATTACTAGTTATAGAGACTAGTTATAATTATTAGTTATAGAGACTAGTTATAATTACTAGTTATAGAGACTAGTTATAATTACTAGTTATAGAGACTAGTTATAATTACTACTTATAGAGACTAGTTATAATTACTAGTTATAGAGACTAGTTATAATTACTAGTTATAGAGACTAGTTATAATTACTAGTTATAGAGAATAGTTATAATTACTAGTTATACAGACCAGTTATAATTACTAGTTATAGAGACTAGTTATAATTACTAGTTATAGAGACCAGTTATAATTACTAGTTATAGAGACTAGTTATAATTACTAGTTATAGAGACTAGTTATAATTACTAGTTATAGAGACTAGTTATAATTACTAGTTATAGAGACTAGTTATAATTACTAGGTATAGAGACTAGTTATAATTACTAGTTATAGAGACTAGTTATAATTACTACTTATTGAGGCTAGTTATAATTACTAGTTATTGAGACTAGTTATAATTACTAGTTATAGAGACTAGTTATAATTACTAGTCATTGAGACTAGTTATAATTACTAGTTATTGAGACAGGTTGTAATTACTAGTTATAGAGACTAGTTATAATTACTACTTATTGAGACTAGTTATAATTACTACTTATTGAGACTAGTTATAATTCCTAGTTATAAAGACTAGTTATAATTACCAGTTATTGAGACTAGTTATAATTACTAGTTATAGAAACTAGTTATAATTACTAGTTATTGAGACTAGTTATAATTACTAGTTATAGAGATTAGTTATAATTACTACTTATTGACACTAGTTATGATTACTAGTTTTAGAGAGTAGTTATAATTACTACTTACTGAGACTAGTTATAATTACTAGTTATCGAGACTAGTTATAATTACTAGTTATAGAGACTAGTTATAATTACTAGTTATAGAGACTAGTTATAATTACTACTTATTGAGACTAGTTTTAATTACTAGTTATAGAGACTAGTTATAATTACTACTTATTGAGACTAGTTATAATTACTAGTTATTGAGACTAGTTATAATTACTAGTTATGGAGACTAGTTATAATTACTAGTTATTGAGACTAGTTATAATTACTAGTTATAGAGACTAGTTATAATTACTAGTTATAGAGACTAGTTATAATTACTACTTATTGAAACTAGTTATAATTACTAGTTATAGAGACTAGTTATAATTACTACTTATTGAGACTAGTTATAATTACTAGTTATTGAGACTAGTTATAATAACTAGTTATAGAGACTAGTTATAATTACTAGTTATTGAGACTAGTTATAATTACTAGTTATAGAAACTAGTTATAATTACTAGTTATTGAGACTAGTTATAATTACTAGTTATTGAGACTAGTTATAATTACTAGTTATAGAGACTAGTTATAATTACTAGTTATTTAGACTATTTATAATTACTAGTTATAGAGACTAGTTATAATTACTAGTTATAGAGACTAGTTATAATTACTAGTTATTGAGACTAGTTATAATTACTAGCTATTGAGACTAGTTATAATTACTAGTTATTGAGACTAGTTATAATTACTAGTTATTGAGACTAGTTATAATTACTAGTTATAGAGACTAGTTATAATTACTAGTTATAGAGACTAGTTATAATTACTAGTTATTGAGACTAGTTATAATTACTAGTTATTGAGACTAGTTATAATTACTAGTTATAGAGACCAATTATAATTACTAGTTATAGAGACTAGTTATAATTACTAGTTATAGAGACTAGTTATAATTACTAGTTATTGAGACTAGTTATAATTACTAGTTATTGAGACTAGTTATAATTACTAGTTATTGAAATTAGTTATAATTACTAGTTATAGAGACTAGTTATAATTACTAGTTATAGAGACTAGTTATAATTACTAGTTATAGAGACTAGTTATAACTACTAGTTATAGAGACTAGTTATAATTACTAGTTATTGGGACTAGTTATAGTTACTAGTTATAGAGACTAGTTATAATTACTAGTTATAGAGACTAGTTATAATTATTGGTTATAGAGACTAGTTATAATTACTAGTTATAGAGACTAGTTATAATTACTAGTTTTTGAGACTAGTTATAATTACTATTTATAGAGACTAGTTATAATTACTAGTTATAGAGTCTGGAGTTTACCTGGAGAGAGTTCCGGGGGTCAACGCCCCCGCGGCCCGGTCTGAGACCAGGCCTCCTGGTGGATCAGAGCCTGATCAACCAGGCTGTTGCTGCTGGCTGCACGCAAACCAACATACGAGCCACAGCCCGGCTGATCCGGAACTGACTTTAGGTGCTTGTCCAGTGCCAGCTTGAAGACTGCCAGGGGTCTGTTGGTAATCCCCCTTATGTGTGCTGGGAGGCAGTTGAACAGTCTCGGGCCCCTGACACTTATTGTATGGTCTCTTAACGTGCTAGTGACACCCCTGCTTTTCATTGGGGGGATGGTGCATCGTCTGCCAAGTCTTTTGCTTTCGTAGTGGGTGATTTTCGTGTGCAAGTTCGGTACTAGTCCCTCTAGGATTTTCCAGGTGTATATAATCATGTATCTCTCCCTCCTGCGTTCCAGGGAATACAGGTTTAGGAACCTCAAGCGCTCCCAATAATTGAGGTGTTTTATCTCCGTTATGCGCGCCGTGAAAGTTCTCTGTACATTTTCTAGGTCGGCAATTTCACCTGCCTTGAAAGGTGCTGTTAGTGTGCAGCAATATTCCAGCCTAGATAGAACAAGTGACCTGAAGAGTGTCATCATGGGCTTGGCCTCCCTAGTTTTGAAGGTTCTCATTATCCATCCTGTCATTTTTCTAGCAGATGCGATTGATACAATGTTATGGTCCTTGAAGGTGAGATCCTCCGACATGATCACTCCCAGGTCTTTGACGTTGGTGTTTCGCTCTATTTTGTGGCCAGAATTTGTTTTGTACTCTGATGAAGATTTAATTTCCTCATGTTTACCATATCTGAGAAATTGAAATTTCTCATCGTTGAACTTCATATTGTTTTCTGCAGCCCACTGAAAGATTTGGTTGATGTCTGCCTGGAGCTTTGCAGTGTCTGCAATGGAAGACACTGTCATGCAGATTCGGGTGTCATCTGCAAAGGAAGACACGGTGCTGTGGCTGACATCCTTGTCTATGTCGGATATAAGGATGAGGAACAAGATGGGAGCGAGTACTGTGCCTTGTGGAACAGAGCTTTTCACCGTAGCTGCCTCGGACTTTACTCTGTTGACGACTACTCTCTGTGTTCTGTTAGTGAGGAAATTATAGATCCATCGACCGACTTTTCCCGTTATTCCTTTAGCACGCATTTTGTGCGCTATTACGCCATGGTCACACTTGTCGAAGGCTTTTGCAAAGTCTGTATATATTACATCTGCATTCTTTTTGTCTTCTAGTGCATTTAGGACCTTGTCGTAGTGGTCCAATAGTTGAGACAGACAGGAGCGACCTGTTCTAAACCCATGTTGCCCTGGGTTGTGTAACTGATGGGTTTCTAGATGCGTGGTGATCTTGCTTCTTAGGACCCTTTCAAAGATTTTTATGATATGGGATGTTAGTGCTATTAGTCTGTAGTTCTTTGCTGTTGCTTTACTGCCCCCTTTGTGGAGTGGGGCTATGTCTGTTGTTTTTAGTAACTGTGGGACGACCCCCGTGTCCATGCTCCCTCTCCATAGGATGGAAAGGGCTCGTGATAGGGGCTTCTTGCAGTTCTTGATGAACACAGAGTTCCATGAGTCTGGCCCTGGGGCAGAGTGCATGGGCATGTCATTTATCGCCTGTTCGAAGTCATTTGGCGACAGGATAACATCGGATAGGCTTGTGTTAATCAAATTTTGTGGCTCTCTCATAAAAAATTCATTTTGATCTTCGACTCTCAGTCTGGTTAGCGGCTTGCTAAAAACTGAGTCATATTGGGACTTGAGTAGCTCACTCATTTCCTTGTTGTCATCTGTGTAGGACCCATCTTGTTTAAGTAGGGGCCCAATACTGGACGTTGTTCTCGATTTTGATTTGGCATAGGAGAAGAAATACTTTGGGTTTCTTTCGATTTCATTTATGGCTTTTAGTTCTTCCCGCGATTCCTGACTCCTAAAGGATTCTTTTAGCTTAAGTTCGATGCTTGCTATTTCTCTGACCAGTGTCTCCCTACGCATTTCAGATATATTGACCTCTTTTAGCCGCTCTGTTATTCTTTTCCGTCGCCTGTAAAGGGAGCGCCTGTCTCTTTCTGTTTTACATCTACTCCTCCTTTTTCTTAGAGGAATAAGCCTTGTGCATACATCGAGTGCTACCGAGTTAATCTGTTCTAGGCATAAGTTGGGGTCTGTGTTGCTTAGTATATCTTCCCAGCTTATATCGGTTAGGACTTGGTTTACTTGGTCCCACTTTATGTTTTTGTTATTGAAGTTGAATTTGGTGAATGCTCCCTCGTGACTAATCTCATTATGTCGGTCTGGGGCTCCGCGCATACATGACTGAACCTCAATTATGTTGTGATCTGAGTATATTGTTTTTGATGTGGTGATATTTCTTATCAGATCATCATTGTTAGTGAAGATGAGGTCTAGTGTATTCTCCAGTCTAGTAGGCTCTATTATTTGCTGGTTTAAATTGAATTTTGTGCAGAGATTTAAAAGCTCGCGTGAGTGTGAGTTTTCATCAGAGCTGCCTCCTGGTGTTATTACTGCAACAATATTATTTGCTATATTCCTCCATTTTAGGTGCCTTAAGTTGAAATCCCCCAGGAGCAAGATGTTGGGTGCAGGAGCTGGAAGGTTTTCCAGACAGTGGTCAATTTTTAACAGCTGTTCCTGGAATTGCTGGGATGTTGCATCCGGAGGCTTGTAGACTATCACAATGACTAGGTTTTGGTTCTCGACCTTTACTGCTAAAACTTCCACTACATCATTTGAGGCATTTAGCAGTTCTGTGCAAACAAGTGACTCTGCAATGTACAGGCCAACCCCCCCCCCCCTTTTGCCTGTTCACTCTGTCACATCTGTATAGGTTGTAACCTGGGATCCATATTTCGTTGTCTAAGTGATCCTTTATGTGGGTCTCAGTGAAAGCCGCGAACATTGCCTTTGCCTCTGCAAGCAGTCCACGGATGAAAGGTATTTTGTTGTTTGTTGCTGGCTTTAGACCCTGTATATTTGCAAAGAAGAATGTTATCGGACTGGTGGTATTGTTGGTACTGGGGGGGGATTTTTTTTCCGGCATTAGTATCTGTATCTGTTGGTTTGGAGTGGAGGCCATCGACTGTGGTTCCACTCCAGGAATGACTGGATTTGGTGTACGATTTCTGCCATTTCCTGCCAGTTTTTTTTCCTTCCTGGCACTAAAAAACCTCTCCCTCTTGAGTGGCTGTGGCTACCCAGGTTTTCCCATGGCCTGGATGTTTTGTATCTTTTTGTCCCCTTTAGATGGTATGCCTGGCAATTTAAGTTATAGCACAGTCTTTCCTGTACTGAAGAGGTACACAGTTCAGGGTGAAAAAGCTTACAGGAAGGGAGTTTGCATTTTCCTGTTGTCATATGGGCATGGCATTTCCTAGGGTGGTCATAGTTGCACGTCCCATCTGTTTTTCCAGATTTCCCATGCCAGCAGATACCGAGTGCATAGTATGTGCACAGGCTTGGTTTCCGTTTGCCTTGGGTTTCTGTGACTGTATTCCCTGTTGGTGCATGTTTCCCTGTCTTACTTCTATCCTCCCTAACACCAACAATGGAGCTCCCACCATTTGTTTTTGGTAATATATCCTCACTATTGCTAGTGGAGTCCTCTTGTTTGCTATTTCCTGCGGTATTTCTAGTTTGCAATATTGGTTTTATCTTATCTTTGACTACACTTGTTTCCCTACTATGGCTCCTGTCCCCTATGAGGTCATTTATATGTATTCCTTCCTGCGTATAATTCCCGACTACCTGGACAAATTCTCCAGCTTCACCATTACTGTCTCCCAGGACAGCACCTCCAGCTTCACCATTACTGTCTCCCAGGACAGCACCTCCAGGTTCCCCATTACTGTCTCCCAGGACAGCACCTCCAGGTTCCCCATTACTGTCTCCCAGGACAGCACCTCCAGCTTCACCATTACTGTCTCCCAGGACAGCATCTCCAGCTTCACCATTACTGTCTCCCAGGACAGCATCTCCAGGTTCCCCATTACTGTCTCCCAGGACAGCACCTCCAGCTTCACCATTACTGTCTCCCAGGACAGCATCTCCAGCTTCACCATTACTGTCTCCCAGGACAGCATCTCCAGCTTCACCATTACTGTCTCCCAGGACAGCACCTCCAGCTTCACCATTACTGTCTCCCAGGACAGCACCTCCAGCTTCCCCATTACTGTCTCCCAGGACAGCACTATCAGCCCCCCATTTACTGACTACCAGGACATCATCTCCAGCCTTACAGTTATAATTACTACTTATTGAGACTAGTTATAATTACTAGTTATAGAGACTAGTTATAATTACTACTTATTGAGACTAGTTATAATTACTAGTTATTAAGACTAGTTATAATTACTAGTTATAGAGACTAGTTATAATTACTAGTTATTGAGACTAGTTATAATTACTAGTTATAGAAACTAGTTATAATTACTAGTTATTGAGACTAGTTATAATTACTAGTTATTGAGACTAGTTATAATTACTAGTTATAGAGACTAGTTATAATTACTAGTTATTGAGACTATTTATAATTACTAGTTTCAGAGACTAGTTATAATTACTAGTTATAGAGACTAGTTATAATTACTAGTTATTGAGACTAGTTATAATTACTAGTTATTGAGACTAGTTATAATTACTAGTTATTGAGACTAGTTTTAATTACTAGTTATAATTACTAGTTATTGAGACTAGTTATAATTACTAGTAATTGAGACTAGTTATAATTACTAGTTATTGAGACTAGTTATAATTACTAGTTATAGAGACTAGATATAATTACTAGTTATAGAGACTAGTTATAATTACTAGTTATTGAGACTAGTTATAATTACTAGTTATTGAGACTAGTTATAATTACTAGTTATTGAGACTAGTTTTAATTACTAGTTATAATTACTAGTTATTGAGACTAGTTATAATTACTAGTAATTGAGACTAGTTATAATTACTAGTTATTGAGACTAGTTATAATTACTAGTTATAGAGACTAGATATAATTACTAGTTATAGAGACTAGTTATAATTACTAGTTATTGAGACTAGTTATAATTATTAGTTACAGAGACTAGTTATAATTACTAGTTATAGAGACTAGTTATAATTACTAGTTATAGAGACTAGTTATAATTACTAGTTATAGAGACAGGTTATAATTACTAGTTATAGAGACTAGTTATAATTACTAGTTATAGAGACTACTTGTAATTACTAGTTATAGGGACCAGTTATATCTACTAGTTATTGAGACTAGTTATAATTACTAGCTATAGAGACTAGTTATAATTACTAGTTATAGGGACTAGTTATAATTACTAGTTATAGGGACTAGTTATGTCTTCTAGGTATGGAGACTAGTTATATCTACTGGAGTTTACCTGGAGAGAGTTCCGGAGGTCAACGCCCCCGCGGCCCGGTCTGTAACCAGTCCTCATGGTGGATCAGAGCCTGATCAACCAGGCTGTTACTGTTGGCTGCACGCAAACCAACATACTAGCCACAGCCCGGCTGGTCAGGAACCGACTTTAGGTGCTTGTCCAGTGCCAGCTTGAAGACTCCCAGGGGTCTCTTGGTAATCCCCCTTATGTATGCTGGGAGGCAGTTGAACAGTCTCGGGCCCCTGACACTTATTGTATGGTCTCTTAACGTGCTAATGACACCCCTGCTTTTCATTGGGGGGATGTTGCATCGTCTGCCAAGTCTTTTGCTTTCGTAGTGAGTGATTTTCGTGTGCAAGTTCGGTACTAGTCCCTAAAGGATTTTCCAGGTGTATATAATCATGTATCTCTCCCGCCTGCGTTCCAAGAAATACAGGTTCAGGAACCTCAAGCGCTCCCAGTAATTGAGGTGTTTTATCTCCGTTATGCGCGCCGTGAAGGTTCTCTGTACATTTTCTAGGTCGGCAATTTCACCTGCCTTGAAAGGTGCTGTTAGTGTGCAGCAATATTCCAGCCTAGATAGAACAAGTGACCTGAAGAGTGTCATCATGGGTTTGGCATCCCTAGTTTTGAAGGTTCTCATTATCCATACTGTCATTTTTCTAGCAGTTGCGATTGATACAATGTTATGGTCTTTGAAGGTGAGATCCTCCGACATGATCACTCCCAGGTCTTTGACGTTGGTGTTTCGCTCTATTTTGAGGCCAGGATTTGTTTTGTACTCTGATGACGATTTAATTTCCTCGTGTTTGCCATATCTGAGTAATTGAAATTTCTCGTCGTTAAACTTCATATTGTTTTCTGCAGCCCACTGAAAGATTTGGTTGATATCCGCCTGGAGCCTTGCAGTGTCTGCAATGGAAGACACTGTCATGCAGATTCGGGTGTCATCTGCAAAGGAAGACACGGTGCTGTGGCTGACATCCTTGTCTATGTCGGATATGAGGATGAGGAACAAGATGGGAGCGAGTACTGTGCCTTGTGGAACAGAGCTTTTCACCGTAGCTGCCTCGGACTTTACTCTGTTGACTACTACTCTCTGTGCTCTGTTAGTGAGGAAATTATAGTTCCATCGACCGACTTTTCCTGTTATTCCTTTAGCACGCATTTTGTGCGCTATTATGCCATGGTCACACTTGTCGAAGGCTTTTGCAAAGTCTGCATATATTACATCTGCATTCTTTTTGTCTTCTAGTGCATCTAGGACCTTGTCGTAGTGATCCAATAGTTGAGACAGACAGGAGCGACCTGTTCTAAACCCATGTTGCCCTGGGTTGTGTAAGTGATGGGTTTCTAGATGGGTGGTGATCTTGCTTCTTAGGACCCTTTCAAAGATTTTTATGATATGGGATGTTAGTGCTATCGGTCTGTAGTTCTTTGCTGTTGCTTTACTGCCCCCTTTGTGGAGTGGGGCTATGTCTGTTGTTTTTAGTAACTGTGGGACGACCACCGTGTCCATGCTACCTCTCCATAGGATGGTAAAGGCTCGTGATAGGGGCGTCTTGCAGTTCTTGATGAACACGGAGTTCCATGAGTCTGGCCCTGGGGCAGAGTGCATGGGCATGTCATTTATCGCCTGTTCGAAGTCATTTGGCGTCAGGATAACATCGGATAGGCTTGTGTTAATCAAATTCTGTGGCTCTCTCATAAAAAATTCATTTTGATCTTCGACTCTCAGTCTGGTTAGCGGCTTGCTTAAAACTGAGTCATTTTGGGACTTGAGTAGCTCACTCATTTCCTTGCTGTCATCTGTGTAGGACCCATCTTGTTTAAGTAGGGGCCCAATACTGGACGTTGTTCTCGACTTTGATTTGGCATAGGAGAAGACTAGTTATAATTATTAGTTATAGAGACTAGTTATAATTACTAGTTATAGAGACTAGTTATAATTACTAGTTATAGGGACTAGTTATATGTACTAGTTATTGGGAGTAGTTATACTTACTAGTTATAGGAACTAGTTATAATTACTAGTTATAGGGACTAGTTATAATAACTAGTTATAGAGGCTCGTTATAATTAGTTATAGGAACTAGTTATAATTATTATAGTTACTAGCTATAACTACTAGTTATAAGGACTAGTTATAACTACTAGTTATAGTTACTAGTTGTAACTACTAGTTATAGAGACTAGTTATAACTACTAGTTATACTTACTAGTTACAGTTACTAATTATAAGTACTAGTTATAGTTACTAGTTATAACTACTAGTTATAGTTACTAGTTATAAGTACTAGTTACAGGTACTAGTTATAACTACTAGTTATAACTACTAGTTATATGTACTAGTTACACTGCTAGTTATAACTACTAGTTATAGGTACTAGTTACAACTACTAGTTATAACTACTAGTTATAGTTACTAGTTATAACTACTAGTTATAACTACTAGTTACATGTACTAGTTACACTGCTAGTTATAACTACTAGTTATAGGTACTAGTTACAACTACTAGTTATAACTATTAGTTACAGTTACTAGTTATAACTACTAGTTATAGGTACTAGTTATAACTGCTAGTTATAACTACTAGTTATAGGTACTAGTTATAACTACTAGTTATAACTACTAGTTATAGTTACTAGTTATAACTACTAGTTATAGGTACTAGTTAAAACTACTAGTTATAACTACTAGTTATAGTTACTAGTTATAACTACTAGTTATAGGTACTAGTTACAACTACTAGTTATAACTACTAGTTACAGTTACTAGTTATAACTACTAGTTATAGTTTCTAGTTATAACTACTAGTTATAACTACTAGTTATAGTTACTAGTTATAACTACTAGTTATAACTACTAGTTACAGTTACTAGTTATAACTACTAGTTATGGGACGCTTCACTCCAAACATAAAAAAACACATTACCACCCAGCAGTGTCTTCACTTTATTCTTGTTTATTTCTGCTTCTCGTCAGTGTGACGCACGACAGTCAGGGTCTTGCTTCTCGTCAGTGTGACGCACGACAGTCAGGGTCTTGCTTCTCGTCAGTGTGACGCACGACAGTCAGGGTCTTGCTTCTCGTCAGTGTGACGGACGACAGTCAGGATCTTGCTTCTCGTCAGTGTGACGGACGACAGTCAGGGTCTTGCTTCTCGTCAGTGTGACGCACGACAGTCAGAGTCTTGCTTCTCGTCAGTGTGACGGACGACAGTCAGGATCTTGCTTCTCGTCAGTGTGACGCACGACAGTCAGGATCTTACTTCTCGTCATTGTGACGGACGACACTCAGGGTCTTGCTTCTCGTCAGTGTGACGCACGACAATCAGAGTCTTGCTTCTCGTCAGTGTGACGGACGACAGTCAGGATCTTGCTTCTCGTCAGTGTGACGCACGACAGTCAGGGTCTTGCTTCTCGTCAGTGTGACGCACGACACTCAGGGTCTTGCTTCTCGTCAGTGTGACGGACGACAGTCAGGGTCTTGCTTCTCGTCAGTGTGACGGACGACAGTCAGGGTCTTGCTTCTCGTCAGTGTGACGGACGACAGTCAGAGTCTTGCTTCTCGTCAGTGTGACAGACGACAGTCAGAGTCTTGCTTCTCGTCAGTGTGACGGACGACAGAGTCTTGCTTCTCGTCAGTGTGACGGACGACAGTCAGAGTCTTGCTTCTCGTCAGTGTGACGGACGACAGTCAGGGTCTTGCTTCTCGTCAGTGTGACGGACGACAGTCAGAGTCTTGCTTCTCGTCAGTGTGACGCACGACAGTCAGAGTCTTGCTTCTCGTCAGTGTGACGCACGACAGTCAGGGTCTTGCTTCTCGTCAGTGTGACGGACGACAGTCAGGGTCTTGCTTCTCGTCAGTGTGACGGACGACTCAGAGTCTTGCTTCTCGTCAGTGTGACGGACGACAGTCAGAGTCTTGCTTCTCGTCAGTGTGACGGACGACAGTCAGAGTCTTGCTTCTCGTCAGTGTGACGGACGACAGTCAGAGTCTTCCTTCTCGTCAGTGTGACGGACGTCAGTCAGGGTCTTGCTTCTCGTCAGTGTGACGGACGACAGTCAGAGTCTTGCTTCTCGTCAGTGTGACGCACGACAGTCAGAGTCTTGCTTCTCGTCAGTGTGACGCACGACAGTCAGGGTCTTGCTTCTCGTCAGTGTGACGGACGACAGTCAGAATCTTGCTTCTCGTCGGTGTGACGGACGACAGTCAGGGTCTTGCTTCTCGTCAGTGTGACGGACGACAGTCAGGGTCTTGCTTCTCGTCAGTGTGACGGACGACAGTCAGGATGTTGCTTCTCGTCAGTGTGACGGACGACAGTCAGAGTCTTGCTTCTCGTCAGTGTGACGGACGACAGTCAGATTCTTGCTTCTCGTCAGTGTGACGGACGACAGTCAGGATCTTGCTTCTCGTCAGTGTGACGGACGACAGTCAGGGTCTTGCTTCTCGTCAGTGTGACGGACGACAGTCAGAGTCTTGTTTCTCGTCAGTGTGACGGACGACAGTCAGAGTCTTGCTTCTCGTCAGTGTGACGGACGACAGTCAGATTCTTGCTTCTCGTCAGTGTGACGGACGACAGTCAGGATCTTGCTTCTCGTCAGTGTGACGGACGACAGTCAGGGTCTTGCTTCTCGTCAGTGTGACGGACGACAGTCAGAGTCTTGTTTCTCGTCAGTGTGACGGACGACAGTCAGAGTCTTGCTTCTCGTCAGTGTGACGGACGACAGTCAGGGTCTTGCTTCTCGTCAGTGTGACGGACGACAGTCAGGGTCTTGCTTCTCGTCAGTGTGACGGACGACAGTCAGGATCTTGCTTCTCGTCAGTGTGACGCACGACAGTCAGGGTCTTGCTTCTCGTCAGTGTGACGGACGACAGTGTGAGTCTTGCTTCTCGTCAGTGTGACGGACGACAGTCAGAGTCTTGCTTCTCGTCAGTGTGACGGACGACAGTCAGTCTTGCTTCTCGTCAGTGTGACGGACGACAGTCAGGATCTTGCTTCTCGTCAGTGTGACGGACGACAGTCAGAGTCTTGCTTCTCGTCAGTGTGACGCACGACAGTCAGGGTCTTGCTTCTCGTCAGTGTGACGGACGACAGTCAGAGTCTTGCTTCTCGTCAGTGTGACGGACTTCAGTCAGAGTCTTGCTTCTCGTCAGTGTGACGGACGACAGTCAGGGTCTTGCTTCTCGTCAGTGTGACGAACGACAGTCAGGGTCTTGCTTCTCGTCAGTGTGACGGACGACAGTCAGGATCTTGCTACTCGTCAGTGTGACGGACGACATTCAGGGTCTTGCTTCTCGTCAGTGTGACGCACGACAGTCAGAGTCTTGCTTCTCGTCAGTGTGACGGACGACAGTCAGAGTCTTGTTTCTCGTCAGTGTGACGGACAACAGTCAGGGTCTTGCTTCTCGTCAGTGTGACGCACGACAGTCAGAGTCTTGCTTCTCGTCAGTGTGACGGACGACAGTCAGAGTCTTGCTTCTCGTCAGTGTGACGGACAACAGTCAGGGTCTTGCTTCTCGTCAGTGTGACGGACGACAGTCAGGGTCTTGCTACTCGTCAGTGTGACGGACGACAGTCAGGGTCTTGCTTCTCGTCAGTGTGACGCACGACAGTCAGGGTCTTGCTTCTCTTCAGTGTGACGGACGACAGTCAGGGTCTTGCTTCTCGTCAGTGTGACGAACGACAGTCAGGATCTTGCTTCTCGTCAGTGTGACGGACGACAGTCAGGGTCTTGCTTCTCGTCAGTGTGACGCACGACAGTCAGAGTCTTGCTTCTCGTCAATGTGACGGACGACAGTCAGTCTTGCTTCTCGTCAGTGTGACGGACGACAGTCAGGGTCTTGCTTCTCGTCAGTGTGACGGACGACAGTCAGGATCTTGCTTCTCGTCAGTGTGACGGACGACAGTCAGTGTCTTGCTTCTCGTCAGTGTGACGGACGACAGTCAGGGTCTTGCTTCTCGTCAGTGTGACGGACGACAGTCAGAGTCTTGCTTCTCGTCAGTGTGACGGACGACAGTCAGGGTCTTGCTTCTCGTCAGTGTGACGGACGACAGTCAGGATATTGCTTCTCGTCAGTGTGACGGACGACAGTCAGGATCTTGCTTCTCGTCAGTGTGACGGACGACAGTCAGTGTCTTGCTTCTCGTCAGTGTGACGGACGACAGTCAGGGTCTTGCTTCTCGTCAGTGTGACGGACGACAGTCAGGGTCTTGCTTCTCGTCAGTGTGACGGACGACAGTCAGAGTCTTGCTTCTCGTCAGTGTGACGGACGACAGTCAGGGTCTTGCTTCTCGTCAGTGTGACGGACGACAGTCAGGGTCTTGCTTCTCGTCAGTGTGACGGACGACAGTCAGGATATTGCTTCTCGTCAGTGTGACGCACGACAGTCAGGATCTTGCTTCTCGTCAGTGTCACGGACGACTGAGTCTTGGACACAAAACCTGTTTGCTGGAGGCCTGAGGGACCGGATGTACCAGAGCTCCGGCTCTCTCCTGCCAGCTGACTCTTCTTATTTTTCCGTATCATTGAGTACACTTGTTCACTGCTTCAAGTGCTATAACAGGAGGAGCTGCAGGGAACATTGTACACTTTTAATAATTATTGAATTAGTGTATGAGCATCGAGGATTTATATTTCTTCGAGAGGATCATATGTATATAAGTGTATACATACTGAGGGATGTGTATTTCTCATTGCTTTAGTGTATATAGACAGAACTGTGTATTTCTCAGTGCATAACACACTGAGAGGTGTGTATCTATTAGTGTATCTACAACTTAAGATGTATTTCTCCCAGTGGATATATACTGATAGTTGCTTTAAATCCCTATTGTAGGTATTAACGCGTGTTGAAGAGGAACACGCAACTGAAGTACCTCTTGTGTATTCAGGTATACACAAATACAGTTACATAGATTATCATACATAGCAACATATGTGTGGAGAACCTGGGATAACCCAAAAAAGTCAAATCATTCTCCTCCCTTTCTGTCGCTACATTCATTAGGTACCTTCTGGCACTCTTCTTGAACTGGTTCATGCTATGACTGGCTTTGACATGTGCAGGCAGTCTGTTCCATTCCTTTATTGCTGTACAATAAAAGGTGTTTGAAGCCTGGCCACTGACTGTGGCTACTACAAAGTTGTGTTCTCTCCCCCTAGTATTATGATTGTTCCGGTTCACAACCTTGACAAAATTGTCAGCAAGATATTCTGATCACTGTTTGTGAGCAGTTTTATAAACTTGATTTAACTTCTGTATCATGTATCTGTTGTTCATCTTAATATTCAGAAATATTTTTTCTTAGGTTGTGATCATGATCTCGCTAAGTCTTGTGTTAACTCCGTTCACTTTACAAGCTAAGAGTAATTATCCTGCCTCACCTGACTCTCAGTCACAGCCCACTGAGGTGCACTGTCTTGTCCCCTCACTACAGCTCACTGAGGTGCACTGCCTTGTCCCCTCACTACAGCTCACTGAGGTGCACTGTCTTGTCCCCTCACTACAGCTCACTGAGGTGTACTGTCTTGTCCCCTCACTACAGCTCACTGAGGTGCACTGTCTTGTCCCCTCACTACAGCTCACTGAGGTGCACTGTCTTGTCCCCTCACTACAGCTCACTGAGGTGTACTGTCTTGTCCCCTCACTACAGCTCACTGAGGTGCACTGTCTTGTCCCCTCACTACAGCTCACTGAGGTGTACTGTCTTGTCCCCTCACTACAGCTCACTGAGGTGTACTGTCTTGTCCCCTCACTACAGCTACTGAGGTGCACTGTCTTCTTCCCTCACTACACCTCACTGAGGTGCACTGTCTTCCTCCCTCACTACACCTCACTGAGGTGCACTGTCTTCTTCCCTCACTACAGCTCACTGAGGTGCACTGTCTTGTCCCCTCACTACAGCTCACTGAGGTGCACTGTCTTGTCCCCTCACTACAGCTCACTGAGGTGCACTGTCTTCTTCCCTCACTACAGCTCACTACGGTGCACTGTTTTGTCCCCTCACTACAGCTCACTGAGGTGCACTGTCTTCTTCCCTCACTACAGCTCACTACGGTGCACTGTTTTGTCCCCTCACTACAGCTCACTGAGGTGCACTGTCTTGTCCCCTCACGACGCTTCTCACAACAGTCGACTAACATACAATTAATAGTTTACTGCTACGTAAACAGTAGCACCGGCGTAAGGAGACCCAGTACCTAGTTACCGTTAAATAAAGGCCGCAAGTGTATAGAGACCAAAACCCAGGTTACTATCTATTACTCGGTGAAAAGGATGTGCTTAAGTATGCAAAGGTCTTCTATCAGCTTGTTCTCTGCCGCTTCCTTCAATACACTTCCATCCCATCCTCTTAACTCTTATAAGAATCATTGTCCATTAATTTATCACATAAGATTTGTAGCAAATTTCTCGCTTACGTTAAGTTACGTTAGGTCACGTTACGTTACGTTAAGGTTGTATTAGGCTAAGTTGTCTTAAAGATCAAAAATACCCAGTTGTAACATAAGAACATAAGAACATAAGAACGAAGGAACACTGCAGAAGGCCTACTGGCCCATGCGAGGCAGGTCCAAGTCTCCTACCGGCTTAAGCCAATGCACCCAACCTAGTCAGGTCAGGTCACATTGACCTGGTAGCACAAGCTATCAGGTCTAACTCACACCCACCCACATCCACTCATGTATTTATCCAACCTATTTTTAAAGCTACACAACGTTCTGGCCTCTATAACAGTACTTGGGAGTTTGTTCCACTCATCCACAACTCTATTACCAAACCAGTACTTTCCTATATCCTTCCTGAATCTGAATTTTTCCAACTTAAAACCATTGCTGCGAGTCCTGTCTAGGCTAGATATTTTCAGCACACTATTTACATCCCCTTTATTTATTCCTGTCTTCCATTTATACACCTCAATCATATCCCCCCTAATTCTACGTCTTTCTAGAGAGTGCAGATTCAGGGCCCTTAGTCTATCCTCATAGGGAAGGTTTCTGATACATGGGATCAACTTTGTCATCCTCCTTTGTACATTTTCCAGAGAATTTATATCCATTCTGTAATAAGGTGACCAAAACTGTGCAGCATAATCTAAATGAGGCCTAACCAAGGATGTATAGAGTTGAAGAACAACCTGAGGACTCCTATTATTTATGCTTCTTGATATGAAGCCAAGGATTCTATTAGCTTTATTGCGAACACTTATGCACTGTTGTCTTGGTTTCAGATTACTGCTAACCAGAACTCCTAAATCTTTTTCGCAATCCGTAATATTAAGATCTACATTATTTAGTTTATATGTGGCATGGTTATTGTCCTGTCCAACATTTAGAACTTTGCATTTGTCTATATTAAACTGCATCTGCCACTTCTCCGACCACTGCATCAGTCTATTCAAATCTTCCTGGAGTGCTCGAATGTCCTCGTCAGAATGAATTCGACGGCCTATTTTGGTGTCATCGGCAAACTTGCCGATGTCGCTCTTTATGCCCTCATCTATGTCGTTTATGTAGATTGTGAACAGCAGGGGGCCCAACACTGACCCCTGTGGAACACCGCTCGTGACACTTCCCCACTCTGATTTCTCCCCATTTATGCAAACTCTCTGCTGCCTATTTGTCAACCATGCCTCTATCCAGGAAAAAATTTCTCCTCCTATTCCATGTGCTTTAATTTTCCTCAATAGTCTCTGATGTGGGACCCTGTCAAAAGCCTTACTGAAGTCCATATACACAATATCATATTCATTACCATGATCTACCTCCTCAAATACCTTAGTGAAAAAAGTTAATAAATTCGTAAGGCAGGAACGCCCCTTTGTAAAACCATGCTGAGATTCGTTGATTAATTTATGCTTTTCAAGGTGGCTACGAACTGCCTCGGCAATTATTGATTCCATAAATTTTCCCACTATGGAGGTTAGGCTTATTGGTCTATAGTTCGAAGCTAAGGACCTGTCACCTGTTTTGAAAATAGGTATCACATTTGCCATTTTCCACTTATCTGGCACCATGCCAGTTTGTAGTGATATGTTGAAAAGATTAGCCAAAGGTGTGCTAAGCTCCTCTTTACATTCCTTTAGAACCCTTGCATACAGTTCATCAGGGCCTGGGGATTTGTTAGGTTTTAATTTATCTATTTGCCTAAGGACCATGTCACTTGTGACCCTAATAGTGCACAGTTTATTATCGTCCTGTTCTACATAATTTATCATTACTGGAATATCGCTGGTATCCTCCTGTGTAAAAACTGAGAGGAAGTATGTGTTAAAAATTCTACACATTTCCTTATCACTGTCAGTGAGCTGACCCGAGGAACTTTTGAGTGGGCCTATCTTGTCCCTGATCTTACTTCTGTATACTTGAAAGAATCCTTTTGGGTTAGTCTTCGATTCTCTTGCAACTTTAACCTCATAATCTCTTTTTGCTTTTCTAATTCCCTTTTTTATTTCTCTCTTTAACTGAATATATCGATTTCTCAATTGCCCCTCTCCTCTTTTGATTTGCCTATATATGCCTCTCTTTTGACCAATCAGATATTTTAATCTATTGTTCATCCATTTAGGATCATTTTTGTTTGATCTAATTTCCCTATTTGGAACATAATTTGACTGAGCAGCTAGAACTATGCCCTGGAAAGCATCATATCGGCAACCATCACCACCTACCTGACCCTTAGTCAGGTCATTCCAGTTCAGCCCACCTAAGTAATTTTTCAGTCCTATGAAATCAGCCAAGCGAAAGTCAGGGACGGAGACTTGATTGCCATTATTAGGGGAATTCCATGATATATTAAAACTGAGTGATTTGTGATCACTTTCCCCAAGCTCATCATTAACCTCAAGATTATTAATTAGTGTTTCCCTACTGGCAAGAACCAAGTCAAGGAGGTTATTTCCCCTAGTTGGCTCTGTCACAAACTGTTTTAAAAAACAATCCTGGATCGTATCAAGAAAGTCACCTGACTCTAAATTTCCTGTCAAATTGCTCCAGTCAATCTGTCTATAGTTGAAATCTCCCATTAGCACAACATTTTCGTATGTAGATGCCTTACGAATTTCGTCCCATAGAAGTTTACTGCACTCCCTATCAAGATTTGGGGCCCTGTAAATCACACCCAAAATTAGTTTTTCTCGGCCCTCGAGAAGCTGTAACCAAACAGATTCAGTGGCTGACGCTTCTAATTTAATATCTTGTCTAACACAACAATTTAAATTGTCTCTGACATACATCGCTACTCCACCACCTTTCCTGTTGACCCTGTCAGTGTGGAATAATTTATAGCCTTGTATGTGACATTCAGAGGGCATCTCTCTATCTTTCAGATTGAGCCAGGTCTCTGTTATAGCAATAATATCTATGTTTCCTGCACTTGCAATTAATCTTAGCTCATCTATCTTATTTCTTACACTCCTGCTATTAGTATAGTAAACCTTAAGGGAGCTAGTCCCTTGCTGCCCTCTGCTGTCCCCCTTTGTTTGCTGACCTGATCTATTGTCTTTATTTATAACTTCATGCTGAATGCCTTTTATACATTTACTGTTTCCAACCCAAGTGTTGCAACCTGCTTGTTTCCCACACACACCCATACCTCTATCTTCCATCAGTTTAAAATCATAGGCATTTCACCAATGGCCTTCTCAATCGAGTCTGCAAGTGCTACCACCCCAGCCCCAGAGAGATGTACCCCATCCCTTGCATACATATCATGTTTGCCATAAAAGTTGTTCCAGTTGTCAATGAATGGGATTGCAAGTTCCTTGCAGTATCTGTCTAGCCAGCAATTTACACCAATTGCCCTAGACAACCATTCATTTCCTACTCCCCTTCTAGGCAAGATGCTACATATGATTGGGATCCCTCCCTTAGACTTAATGAAATCTATAGCTGACCTGTACTTATCTAGCAGCTCTTCTCTCCTACCCTTCCCAATATCATTTCCACCAGCACTGAGACAGATAATGGGCTTGCTCCCATTACCTGACATGATATTATCCAGCCTGTTGACAATGTCCCCAACACCAGCTCCAGGGAAGCACACTCTATCTCTCATCTTCTTATTCCTATTACAAAAAGCACGGTCAATGTATCTTACCTGAGAGTCACCAACCACAAGAATGCGCTTACCTCCATTAGCAGGGGCAGTAGTACCCTTACCTTCACTGGCCACTGAAGTACATTCATCCTGAAGAACAGAGAAGCGATTTCCTACCTTCAGATCTTCACTCTTAACTTTCCTTACTCTGATGCGCCTTCCATTACTGTGAACTACTCGCCACTTGTAGCAGGTGCTGGGCTGCACCTCACTGCTGGTAGCCGTTGCTGCCTCCCCAAATACAGCCTCCTCACAGCGAGAGACAGACTGCACCTCGCTGCTAGAAGCCTCATTCCCCACAACTCCAGCCACCTCACACTCTCTCACAGACCCATTGAGGTGGACCTTCAGCCTCCTAATCTCCTCCTGGAGAAGCAAGACCTCCTCCTTCAACTCTCCAACCTCAATTTTTAAAACACTGCAGAAGCAAGCCATGCTTTGTAACCGTCCACACTAATCCCCAAAGCAGCTCAGGGTCTGTGACCTCACGTGACGACTGACCAAAAACAAAACTAATAAACAAAACTAATAAACGATAATGGCGAATGAAAGTTGTGCCACTCTAATAGACACCAGGAGGTACTGAGCGGGGAAGATATAACTATGTTAGATTTTGACTGCGGTGCCTTTATCGCTCACTTACAAGAGAGTAGTCAGAAGTGGAAGTAGGGCTACTTTACCTGGGTCCGAGCCCAGAAGGCACAGGTATGGACTAGCATGTAGAACATAGGAATCGTGAAGCACTGCAGTTAGCCTACTGGCCCATGCTATGTTAGTGACACAATATACAGTTTCCGGCATTTTACAGAAAGAGCGACGTTTTGTCCACTAGTGACTGTGTAAATTCTGTTGGTGGGCGAAACGTCTTTTCAATAAAATGCCACAAACAGTATACTGTGTGGCGCTAGACGGGTCACACTCCAGCCTCACCCTCTCATACACTTGTTCAACCTGTTTATCAAGTTACGCCAAGTTGTCCCTCCAGTGACGCTACCGAAGCTTTACTCACTTAATATTTATATTTCTTGTTATGACGCCAAGAAGTATAAATAATAAAAGTCCACAGGTTACATTCCAAATTTATATCCTTGATAAAGTGCTGGGGAAGTTGTGGTCCGGGTACCAGGGATGACTCCAATATTTTTTTTTTTTTTGACCTAGAACGGTTTATCCGTAGATTGTCCCTGGTTTAATTTCCTAGAATAGTTTTGCCCAAGAGGGATTAAGACTTAGATAATTGTAGTACCAGATTTTTCCCCAAAAATATTTCTTCCCTGTGGGAAGAAGTTTGTCTTAAGGTGATTTTGACTTGGAGAGTTTTGGTACGAGTGTTGCTGCGTCCCAGGGAGCTCCTGCCTTGACGTTATGCGAGTTGCTGCGTCCCAGGGAGCTCCTGCCTTGACGTTATGCGAGTTGCTGCGTCCCAGGGAGCTCCTGCCTTGACGTTATGCGAGTTGCTGCGTCCCAGGGAGCTCCTGCCTTGACGTTATGCGAGTTGCTGCGTCCCAGGGAGCTCCTGCCTTGACGTTATGCGAGTTGCTGCGTCCCAGGGAGCTCCTGCCTTGACGTTATGCGAGTTGCTGCGTCCCAGGGAGCTCCTGCCTTGACGTTATGCAAGTTGCTGCGTCCCAGGGAGCTCCTGCCTTGACGTTATGCGAGTTGCTGCGTCCCAGGGAGCTCCTGCCTTGACGTTATGCGAGTTGTCTTAAGGAAACTCAACACTGTGCCAGTCCCGGGACCTGACTTGGCTAGCTACTCTGTTTGCTGTGAGCCCCACACACTGCTGTGGGTCCCACACTCTACTGTGGGTCCTACACTCTGCTGTGGGTCCCACACTCTGCTGTGGGTCCCACACTCTGCTGTGGGTCCCACACTCTGCTGTGGGTCCCACACTCTGTTGTGGGTCCCACACTCTGCTGTGGGTCCCACACTCTGCTGTGGGACCCACACTCTGCTGTGGGTCTCACACTCTGCTGTGGGACCCACACTCTGCTATGGGACCCACACTCTGCTGTGTGTCCCTCACTCTGCTGTGGGACCCACACTCTGCTGTGGGTCCCACACTCTGCTGTGGGTCCCACACTCTGTTGTGGGTCCCACACTCTGCTGTGGGTCCCACACTCTGTGTGGGACCCACACTCTGCTGTGGGTCCCACACTCTGCTGTGGGACCCACACTCTGTTTGCTGTGGGTCCCACACTCTGCTGTGGAACCCACACTCTGTTTGCTGTGGGTTCCAAACTCTGCTGTGGGACCCAAACTTTGTTTGCTGTGGGTCCCACACTCTGTTTGATGTGGGTTCCACACTCTTTTTGTTGTGGGTCCCACACTCTGCTGTGGGACCCAAACTTTGTTTGCTGTGGGTCCCACATTCTGTTTGCTGTGGGTCCCACATTCTGTTTGCTGTGGGTCCCACATTCTGTTCGCTGTGGGTCCCACACTCTGCTGTGGGACCCACACTCTGTTTGCTGTGGGTCCCACACTCTGCTGTGGAACCCACACTCTGTTTGCTGTGGGTTCCAAACTCTGCTGTGGGACCCAAACTTTGTTTGCTGTGGGTCCCACACTCTGTTTGATGTGGGTTCCACACTCTTTTTGTTGTGGGTCCCACACTCTGCTGTGGGACCCAAACTTTGTTTGCTATGGGTCCCAAACTCTGTTTGCTGTGGGTCCCACACTCTGCTGTGGGTCACACACTCTGCTGTGGGTCCCACACTCTGCTGTGGGTCCCACACTCTGCTGTGGGTCCCACACTCTGCTGTGGGTCACACACTCTGGTGTGGGTCACACTCTGCTGTGGGTCACACACTCTGCTGTGGGTCACACACCCTGCTGTGGGTCCCACACTCTGCTGTGGGTTACACTCTGCTGTGGGTCACACTCTGCTATGGGTCACACACTCTGCTATGAGTCACACTCTGCTATGGGTCACAAACTGCTGTGGGGTACTCTGCAGTGGGTCACACTGCTGTGGGTCACACTGCTGTGGGTCACACTGCTGCGGCTTCACACTGCTGTGGGTCACACTGCTGTGGGGTCACACTGCTGTCAGTCACACTGCTGTTGGTCACACTGTTGTGGGTCACACTTCTCTGGGGTCACACTGCTGTTGGTTACACTGCTGTGGGGTCACACTGCTGTGGGGTCACACTGCTATGGGGTTACACTGCTGTGGGGCCACACTGCTGTGGGTCTCACTGCTGTGGGGTCGCACTGCTGTGGGGTCAAACTGCTGTCGGTCACACTGCTGTGGGTCACACAGTTGTGAGTCACACTTCTGTGGGGTCACACTGCTGTGGGTCAAACTGCTTTGGGGTCACAATACTATGGGGTCACACTGATGTGGGGTCACACTACTGTGGGTCACACTGCTGTGAAGTCACACCGCTGTGGGGTCACACTGTTGTGGGGTCACACTGCTGTGGGTCACGCTGCTCTGGGGTCACACTGCTGTGGTTCACACTGCTCTGGGGTCACACTGCTATGGGTCACACCGCTGTGGGTCACACTGCTGTGGGTCACACTGCTGTGGGTCACACTGCTGTGGGGTCACACTGCTGTGGGTCACACCGCTGTGGGTCACATCGCCGTGGGTCACACCGCTGTAGGTCACACTGTTGTGGGTCACACTGCTGAGGGTCACACTGCGGTGGGTCACACTGCTGTGGGTCACACTGCTGTGGGTCACACTGCTGTGGGTCACACTGCTGTGAGTCACACTGCTGAGGGTCACACTGCGGTGGGTCACACTGCTGTGGGTCACACTGATGTGAGTCACACTGATGTGGGTCACACTGCTGTGGGTCACACTGCTGTGAGTCACACTGATGTGGGTCACACTGATTACAGTGATTATATCTTCTTCCTTCTTGCATATTCAAGTTCTGAGACACAGACACTGTGACCACCTAGGCTGGTTCACCTACCTTCCTAGGCTGGTTTACCTAGCTTCCTAGGCTGGTTCACCTAGCTTCCTAGGCTGGTTCACCTAGCTTCCTAGGCTGGTTCACCTAGCTTCCTAGGCTGGTTTACCTAGCTTCCTAGGCTGGTTCACCTAGCTTCCTAGGTTGGTTTACCTAGCTTCCTAGGCTGGTTCACCTAGCTTCCTAGGCTGGTTCACCTAGCTTCCTAGGCTGGTTCACCTAGCTTCCTAGGTTGGCTCACCTAGCTTCCTAGGCTGGTTCACCTAGCTTCCTAGGCTGGTTCACCTAGCTTCCTAGGCTGGTTCACCTAGCTTCCTAGGCTGGTTCACCTAGCTTCCTAGGCTGGTTCACCTAGCTTCCTAGGTTGGTTTACCTAGCTTCCTAGGTTGGTTCACCTAGCTTCCTAGCCTGGTTTACCTAGCTTCCTAGGCTGGTTTACCTAGCTTCCTAGGCTGGTTTACCTAGCTTCCTAGGCTGGTTCACCTAGCTTCCTAGGCAGGTTCACCTAGCTTCCTAGGTTGGTTTACCTAGCTTCCTAGGTTGGTTCACCTAGCTTCCTAGGCTGGTTCACCTAGCTTCCTAGGCTGGTTCACCTAGCTCCCTAGGCTGGTTTACCTAGCTTCCTAGGCTGGTTTACCTAGCTTCCTAGGCTGGTTTACCTAGCTTCCTAGGCTGGTTCACCTAGCTTCCTAGGCTGGTTTACCTAGCTTCCTAGGCTGGTTTACCTAGCTTCCTAGGCTGGTTTACCTAGCTTCCTAGGTTAGTTCACCTAGCTTCCTAGGCTGGTTTACCTAGCTTCCTAGGCTGGTTTACCTAGCTTCCTAGGCTGGTTTACCTAGCTTCCTAGGTTGGTTCACCTAGCTTCCTAGGCTGGTTTACCTAGCTTCCTAGGCTGGTTTACCTAGCTTCCTAAGTTGGCTTACCTAGCTTCCTAGGCTGGTTTACCTAGCTTCCTAGGTTGGTTCACCTAGCTTCCTAGGCTGGTTTACCTAGCTTCCTAGGCTGGTTCACCTAGCTTCCTAGGCTGGTTTACCTAGCTTCCTAGGCTGGTTTACCTAGCTTCCTAGGCTGGCTTACCTAGCTTCCTAGGCTGGTTTACCTAGCTTCCTAGGCTGGTTCACCTAGCTTCCTAGGCTGGTTCACCTAGCTTCCTAGGCTGGTTCACCTAGCTTCCTAGGTTAGTTTACCTAGCTTCCTAGGCTGGTTTACCTAGCTTCCTAGGCTGGTTCACCTAGCTTCCTAGGTTGGTTTACATAGCTTCCTAGGCTGGTTTACCTAGCTTCCTAGGCTGGTTCACCTAGCTTCCAAGGTTGGTTTACCTAGCTTCCTAGGCTGGTTTATCTAGCTTCCTAGGCAGGTTTGCCAAGCTTCCTAGGCTGGTTTACCTAGCTTCCTAGGCTGGTTCACCTAGCTTCCTAGGTTGGTTTAAATAGCTTCCTAGGCAGGTTTGCCTAGCTTCCTAGGCTGGTTCACCTAGCTTCCTAGGCTGGTTCACCTAGCTTCCTAGGTTGGTTTACCTAGCTTCCTAGGCTGGTTTACCTAGCTTCCTACGCTGGTTCACCTAGCTTCCTAGGTTGGTTTACCTAGCTTCCTAGGCAGGTTTGCCTAGCTTCCTAGGCTGGTTCACCTAGCTTCCTAGGCTGGTTTACCTAGCTTCCTAGGCAGGTTTGCCTAGCTTCCTAGGCTGGTTTACCTAGCTTCCTAGGCTGGTTTACCTAGCTTCCTAGGCTGGTTTACCTAGCTTCCTAGGCTGGTTTACCTAGCTTCCTAGGCAGGTTTGCCTAGCTTCCAAGGCTGGTTTACCTAGCTTCCTAGGCTGGTTTACCTAGCTTCCTAGGCTGGTTTACCTAGCTTCCTAGGTTGGTTTACCTAGCTTCCTAGGTTGGTTTACCTAGCTTCCTAGGCTGGTTTGCCTAGCTTCCTAGGTTGGTTCACCTAGCTTCCAAGGCTGGTTCACCTAGCTTCCTAGGCTGGTTTGCCTAGCTTCCTAGGTTGGTTCACCTAGCTTCCAAGGCTGGTTTACCTAGCCTCCTAGGCTGGTTTACCTAGCCTCCTAGGCTGGTTTACCTAGCTTCCTAGGCTGGTTTACCTAGCTTCCTAGGCTGGTTTGCCTAGCTTCCCAGGCTGGTTTACCTAGCTTCCAAGGCTGGTTTACCTAGCCTCCTAGGCTGGTTTACCTAGCTTCCAAGGCTGGTTAACCTAGCCTCCTAGGCTGGTTTACCTAGCCTCCTAGGCTGGTTTACCTAGCTTCCTAGACTGGTTTACCTAGCTTCCTAGACTGGTTTACCTAGCTTCCTAGGTTGGTTTACTTAGCTTCCAAGGCTGGTTTACCTAGCTTTCTAGGCTGGTTTACCTAGCTTCCTAGGTTGGTTTACATGGCTTCCAAGGCTGGTTTGCCTAGCTTCCTAGGCTGGTTTACCTAGGCTGATTTACCTAGGCTGGTTTATCTAGGCTGGTTTACCAAGGCTGGTTTACCTAGGCTGGTATTCCTCGGCTGGTTTACCTAGGCTGGTTTACCTCGGCTGGTTTACCTAGGCTGGTTTACCTCGGCTGGTTTACCTAGGCTGGTTAACCGAGGCTGGTATATCTAGGCTGGTTTACCTCGGCTGGTTTACCTAGCTTCCTAGGCCGGTTTACCTAGGCTGGTTAAACTCGGCTGGATTACCTAGGCTGGTTTACATCTACTGGTTTACTTAGGCTGGTTTATCTAGGCTGGTTCACCTAGGCTGGTTTACCTAGGCTGGTATTCCTCGGCTGGTTTACCTAGGCTGGTTTACCTCGGCTGGTTTTCCTAGGCTGGTTTACATCGGCTGGTTTACCTAGGCTGGTTTACCGAGGCTGGTTTATCTAGGCTGGTTTACCTCGGCTTGTTTACCTAACTTCCTAGGCTGGTTTACCAAGGCTGGTTAACCTCGGCTGGATTACCTAGGCTGGTTTACATCGGCTGGTTTACCTAAGCTGGTTTGCCTCGGCTAGTTTACCTCAGCGGGTTTACCTAGGCTGGTTTACCTAGGCTGGTTTACCTAGGCCGGTTTACCTAGGCTGGTTTACCTAGCTTCCTAGGCTGTTTTACCTAGGATGCTTTACCTAGTTTCGTAGGCTGTTTTTACCTAGGCTGGTTTACCTTGCTTCCTAGGCTGTTTTACCTAGGCTGGTTTACCTAGCTTCCTAGGCTGGTTTACCTAGGCTGGTTTACCTAGCTTTCTAGGCTGGTTTACCTAGGCTGGTTTACCTAGCTTCCTAGGCTGGTTTACATAGCTTCTTAGGCTGGCATACCTAGGCTGGTTTACCTAGCTTCCTAGGCTGGTTTACTTAGCTTCCTAGGCTGGTTTACCTAGCTTCCTAGGCTGGTTTACCTAGCTTCCTAGGCTGGTTTACCTAGCTTCCTAGGCTGGTTTACCTAGGCTGGTTTACCTAGCTTCCTAGGCTGGTTTACCTAGCTTCCTAGGCTGGCTTACCTAGGCTGGTTTGCCTAGCTTCCTAGGCTGGTTTACCAATGCTGGTTTACCTAGCTCCCTAGGCTGGTTTACCTAGCTTCCTAGGCTGGTTTACCTAGCTTTCTAGGCTGGTTTACCTAGCTTCCTAGGCTGGTTTACCTAGCTTCCTAGGCTGGTTTACCTAGCTTCCTAGGCTGGTTTACCTAGCTTCCTAGGCTGGCTTACCTAGGCTGGTTTACCTAGCTTCCTAGGCTGGTTTACCTAGCTTCATAGGCTGGTTTACCTAGGATGGTTTACCTAGCTTCCTAGACTGGGTTACCTAGGCTGGTTTACCTAGCTTCATAGGCTGGTTTACTTAGCTTCCTAGGCTGGTTTACCTAGGCTGGTTTACCTAGGCTGGTTTACCTCGGCTGGTTTACCTAGGCTGGTTTACCTAGGCTGGTTTACCTAGGCTGGTTTACCTCGGCTAGTTTACCTAGGCTGGTTTACCTAGGCCGGTTTACCTAGGTTGGTTTACCTTGGCTGGTTTACCTAGGCTGGTATACCAAGGCTGGTTTACCTAGTATGGTTTACCTAGGCTGGTTTACCTAGGCTGGTTTACCTCGGCTGGTTTACCTAGGCTGGTTTTCCTAGGCTGGTTTACCTAGGCTGGTTCACTTAGGCTGGTTTACCTAATCTGGTTTACCTAGGCTGGTTTACCTAGGCTGGTTTACCTAGGTTGGTTTACCTAGGCTGGTTTACCTAGGCTGGTTTACCTAAACTGGTTTACCTAGGCTGGTTTACCTAGGCTGGTTTACCTAGGCTGGTTTACCTAGGCTGGTTTACCTAGGCTGGTTTACTTAGGCTGGTTTACCTAGGCTCGTTTACTTAGGCTCGTTTACCTAGGCTGGTTTACCTCGGCTGGTTTACCTAGGCTGGTTTACCTAGGCTGGTTTACCTAATCTGGTTTACCTAGGCTGGTTTACCTAGGCTGGTTTACCAAGGCTGGTTTACCTAGGCTGGTTTACCTAGGCTGGTTTACCTAAACTGGTTTACCTAGGCTGGTTTACCTAGGCTGGTTTACCTAGGCTGGTTTACCTAGGCTGGTTTACCTAGGCTGGTTTACCTAGGCTGGTTTACCAAGGCTGGTTTACCTAGGCTGGTTTACCTAGGCTGGTTTACCTAAACTGGTTTACCTAGGCTGGTTTACCAAGGCTGGTTTACCTAGGCTGGTTTACCTAGGCTGGTTTACCTAAACTGGTTTACCTAGGCTGGTTTACCTAGGCTGGTTTACCTAGGCTGGTTTACCTAGGCTGGTTTACCTCGGCTATTTTACCTAGGCTGGTTTACCTCGGCTGGTTTACCTAGGCTGGTTTACCTAGGCTGGTTTACCTAGGCTGGTTTACCTAGGCTGGTTTACCTAAACTGGTTTACCTAGGCTGGTTTACCTAGGCTGGTTTACCTAGGCTGGTTTACCTCGGCTGGTTTACCTTGGCTGGTTTACCTCGGCTGGTTTACCTAGGCTGGTTTACCTAGGCTGGTTTACCTCGGCTGGTTTACCTAGGCTGGTTTACCTCGGCTGGTTTACCTAGGCTTGTTTACCTAGGCTGGTTTACCTAAACTGGTTTACCTAGGCTGGTTTACCTAGGCTGGTTTACCTAGGCTGGTTTACCTCGGCTGGTTTACCTAGGCTGGTTTACCTCGGCTGGTTTACCTAGGCTGGTTTACCTAGACTGGTTTACCTAAACTAGTTTACATAGGCTGGTTTACCTCGGCTGGTTTACCTAGGCTGGTTTACCTAGGCTGGTTTACCTAGGCTGGTTTACCTCGGCTGGTTTACCTAGGCTGGTTTACCTAGGCTGGTTTACCTAGGCTGGTTTACCTCGGCTGGTTTACCTAGGCTGGTTTACCTAGGCTGGTTTACCTAGGCTGGTTTACCTCGGCTGGTTTACCTAGGCTGGTTTACCTAGGCTGGTTTACCTAGGCTGGTTTACCTCGGCTGGTTTACCTAGGCTGGTTTACCTAGGCTGGTTTACCTAGGCTGGTTTACCTAGGCTGGTTTACCTAGGCTGGTTTACCTAGGCTGGTTTACCTAAGCTGGTTTACCTCGGCTGGTTTACCTAGGCTGGTTTACCTAGGCTGGTTTACCTAGGCTGGTTTACCTCGGCTGGTTTACCTAGGCTGGTTTACCTAGGCTGGTTTACCTAGGCTGGTTTACCTAGGCTGGTTTACCTCGGCTGGTTTACCTAGGCTGGTTTACCTCGGCTGGTTTACCTAGGCTGGTTTACCTAGGCTGGTTTACCTAGGCTGGTTTACCTCGGCTGGTTTACCTAGGCTGGTTTACCTCGGCTGGTTTACCTAGGCTGGTTTACCTAGGCTGGTTTACCTCGGCTGGTTTACCTAGGCTGGTTTACCTAGGCTGGTTTACCTAGGCTGGTTTACCTCGGCTGGTTTACCTAGGCTGGTTTACCTCGGCTCGTTTACCTAGGCTGGTTTACCTAGGCTGGTTTACCTAGGCTGGTTTACCTAGGCTGGTTTACCTCGGCTGGTTTACCTAGGCTGGTTTACCTAGGCTGGTTTACCTAGGCTGGTTTACCTCGGCTGGTTTACCTAGGCTGGTTTACCTAGGCTGGTTTACCTAGGCTGGTTTACCTCGGCTGGTTTACCTAGGCTGGTTTACCTAGGCTGGTTTACCTCGGCTGGTTTACCTAGGCTGGTTTACCTAGGCTGGTTTACCTAGGCTGGTTTACCTCGGCTGGTTTACCTAGGCTGGTTTACCTAGGCTGGTTTACCTCGGCTGGTTTACCTAGGCTGGTTTACCTAGGCTGGTTTACCTAGGCTGGTTTACCTAGGCTGGTTTACCTAGGCTGGTTTACCTAGGCTGGTTTACCTAGGCTTGCATTAACATCAGGTAAATATTTTCAATAAAAACAATGAATTTCAGTTTATTTTGTTGAGAGACGAGGTAATGGGGGGAGAGGGGGTAATGGGGGGAGAGGGGGTAATGGAGGGAGAGGGGGTAATGGAGGGAGAGGGGGTAATGGGGGAGAGGGGGTAATGGGGGGAGAGGGGGGTAATGGAGGGAGAGGGGGTAATGGGGGAGAAGAGAGGGGATAATGGGGGGAGAGGGGGTAATGGGGGAGAGGGGGTAATGGGGGGAGAGGGGGTAATGGGGGGAGAGGGGGTAATGGAGGGAGAGGGGGTAATGGGGGAGAAGAGAGGGGATAATGGGGGGAGAGGGGGTAATGGGGGAGAGGGGGTAATGGGGGGAGAGGGGGTAATGGAGGGAGAGGGGGTAATGGGGGAGAAGAGAGGGGATAATGGGGGGAGAGGGGGTAATGGGGGAGAGGGGGTATTGGGGGGCGCGGGGGTAATGGAGGGAGAGGGGGTAATGGGGGAGAAGAGAGGGGATAATGGGGGGAGAGGGGGTAATGGGGGAGAGGGGGGTAATGGGGGGAGAGGGGGTAATGGAGGGAGAGGGGGTAATGGGGGAGAAGAGAGGGGATAATGGGGGGAGAGGGGGTAATGGGGGAGAGGGGGTAATGGGGGGAGAGGGGGTAATGGGGGGAGAGGGGGTAATGGAGGGAGAGGGGGTAATGGGGGAGAGGGGGTAATGGGGGGAGAGGGGGTAATGGAGGGAGAGGGGGTAATGGGGGAGAAGAGAGGGGATAATGGGGGGAGAGGGGGTAATGGGGGAGAGGGGGTAATGGGGGGAGAGGGGGGTAATGGAGGGAGAGGGGGTAATGGGGGAGAAGAGAGGGGATAATGGGGGGAGAGGGGGTAATGGGGGAGAGGGGGTAATGGGGGGAGAGGGGGTAATGGGGGGAGAGGGGGTAATGGAGGGAGAGGGGGTAATGGGGAAGAGGGGGTAATGGGGGGAGAGGGGGTAATGGAGGGAGAGGGGGTAATGGGGGAGAAGAGAGGGGATAATGGGGGAGAGGGGGTAATGGGGGAGAGGGGGTAAGGGGGGGAGAGGGGGTAATGGGGGAGAGGGGATAATGGGGGGAGAGGGGGTAATGGGGGAGAAGAGAGGGGATAATGGGGGGAGAGGGGGTAATGGGGGAGAGGGGGTAATGGGGGGAGAGGGGGTAATGGGGGGAGAGGGGGTAATGGGGGGAGAGGGGGTAATAGGGGGAGAGGGGGGTAATGGGGGGAGAGGGGGTAATGGGGGAGAAGAGAGGGGATAATGGGGGGAGAGGGGGTAATAGATGGAGAGGGGTAATGGAGGGAGAGGTGGTAATGGAGGGAGAGGGGGTAATGGGGGGGAGAGGGGGTAATGGGGGAAGGGGGTAATGGGGGAGAAGAGAGGGGGTAATGGGGGAGAAGAGAGGGGATAATGGGGGAGAAGAGAGGGGATAATGGGGGAGAAGAGAGGGGATAATAGGGAAGAAGAGATGGGGTAATGGAGGAGGAGAGAGGGGGTAATGGGGGAGAAGAGTGGGGGTAAAGGGGGAGAGAGGGTAATGGGGAGAAGAGTGGGGGTAATGGGGGGAGGGGGGTAATGGGGGAGAAGAGTGGGGGTAATGGGAGGGAGAGGGGGTAATGGGGGAGAAGAGTGGGGGTAATGGGGGAGAGGGGGTAATGGGGAGAAGAGTGGGGGTAATGGGGGAGAAGAGAGGGGGTAATATGGGAGAAGAGAAGGGAATATTAGGGGAGAAGAGAGAGAATAATGGGGAGAAGAGAGGGGATAATGGGGGAGAAGAGAGGGGATAATGGGGGAGAAGAGAGGGGGTAGTGGGGGAGAAGAGAAGGGAATAATGGGGGAGAAGAGAGGGGATAATGAGAGAGAAGAGAGGGGATAATGGGGGAGAAGAGAGGGGATAATGGGGGAGAAGAGAAAGGGTAATGGGGGAGAAGAGAGGGGATAATGGGGGAGAAGAGAGGGGATAATGGGGGAGAAAAGAGGGGGTAATGAGTGAGAAGAGAGGGGGTAATGGGGAGAAGAGAGGGGATAATGGGGGAGAAAAGAGGGGATAATGGGGGAGAAGAGAGGGGATAATGGGGGAGAAGAGAGGGGGTAATGGGGGAGAAGAGAGGGGATAATGGGAGAGAAGAGAGGGGGTAATGGGGAGAAGAGAGGGGATAATGGGGGAAAAGAGAAGGGATAATGGGGGAGAAGAGAGGGGGTAATGGGGAGAAGAGAGAGGATAATGGGGGAGAAGATAGGGGGTAATGGGGGAGAAGAGAGGGGATAATTGGAGAGAAGAGAGGGGATAATGGGGGATAAGAGAGGGGATAATGGGGGAGAAGAGAGGGGATAACGGGGGAGAAGAGAGGGGATAATGGGGGAGAAGAGTGGGGGTAATGGGGGGGAAGAGAGGGGGTAATGGGGGAGAAGAGAGGGGATAATGGGGGAGAAGAGACGGGATAATGGGGGAGAAGGGAGGGGGTAATGGGGGAGAAGAGAGAGGATAATGGGGGAGAAGAGAGGGGGTAATGGGGGAGAAGAGAAAGGATAATGGGGGAGAAGAGAGGGGATAATGGGGGAGAAGAGAGGGGATAATGGGGGAGAAGAGACGGGATAATGGGGGAGATGACAGGGGATAATGGGGGAGAAGAGAGGGGGTAATGGGGGAGAAGAGAGGGGATAATGGGGGAGAAGAGAGGGGGTAATGGGGAGAAGAGAGAGGATAACGGGGGAGAAGAGAGGGGGTAATGGGGGAGAAGAGAGAGGATAATGGGGGAGAAGAGAGGGGGTAATGGGGGAGAAGAGAGGGGATAATGGGGAGATGAGAGGGGATAATAGGGAAGAGAGGGGGTAATGGGGGAGAAGAGAGGGGATAATTGGGAGAAGAGAGGGGATAATGGGGGAGAAGAGAGGGGTAATGGTGTAGAAGAGAGGGGGTAATGGGAGAGAAGAGAGGGGATAAGGAGCAGAAGAGAGGGGGATAATGGGGGAGAAGAGAGGGGATAATGGCGGAGAAGAGAGGGGATAATTGAGGAGGTGAGAGGGGGTAATGGGGGAGGTGAGAAAGGGTAATGGGGGAAAAGAGAGGGGATAATGGGGGAGAAGAGAGGGGGTAATGAGGGAGAAGAGAGGGGGTAATGGGGGAGAAGAGAAAGGATAATGGGGGAGAAGAGAGGGGAAAATCGGAAAAAAGAGAGGGGATAATAGGGGAGAAGAGAGGGGATAATGGGGGAGAAGAGAGGGGATAATGGGAAAGAAGAATTGGGATAATGGGGGAGAAGAGATGGGATAATGGGGGAGAAGAGAAAGGATAATAGGGGAGAAGAGAGGGGGTAATGGGGGAGAAGAGAGGGGGTAATGGGGGAGAAGAGAAGGGATAATGGAGAGAACAGAGGGGATTATGGGGGAGATGAGAGGGGATATTGGGGGAGAAGAGAGGGGGTAATGGGGGAGAAGAGAGTGGGTAATGGGGGAGAAGAGAGGGGATAATTGGGGAGAAGAGAGGGGATAATGAGGGAGAAGAGAGGGGATAATGGGGGAGAAGAGAGGGGATAATGGGAGAAATGAGTGGGGATAATGGGGTAGGTGAGAGGGGATAGTGGGGGGAGAGGGGGTAATTCGGGAGAAGAGAGGGGATAATGAGGGAGAAGAGTGGGGATAATGCGGGAGAAGAGAGGGGATAATGGGGGAGAAGAGAGGGGATAATGGTGGAAAAGAGAGCGGATAATGGGGAGAAGAGAGAGGATAATGGCGGAGAAGAGAGGAGGTAATGGGGGAGAAGAAAGGGGGTAATGGGGGATAAGAGAGGGGGTAATGGGGAGGAGAAATGGGGTAATGGGGGAGAAGAGAGGGGGTAATGGGGGAGAAGAGAGGGGATAATGGGGAGAAGAGAGGGGATGATAGGGAAGAAGAGATGGGGTAATGGGGGAGTAGAGAGGGATAATGGGGGAGAAGAGAGTGGGTAATGGGGGAGAAGGGAGGGGGTAATGGGGTAGGAGAGAGGGGGTAATGGCGGGGGAGAGAAAGGGTAATGGGGGGGTAGAGAGGGGATAATGGGGAGAAGAGAGAGGATAATGGGGGAGAAGAGAGGGGGTAATGGGGGAGAAGAGAGGGGGTAATGTGGGAGAAGAGAGGGGGTAATGGGGATAGGTGAGAGGGGATAATGGGGGAGAAGAGAGGGGGTAATGGGGGAGGTGAGAGGGGATAATGGGGGAGAAGAGAGGGGGTAACGGGGGAGAAGAGAGGGGGGTAATGGTGGAGAAGAGAGGGGGTAATGGGAGAGAAGAGAGGGGGTAATGGGGGAGAAGAGAGGGGGTAATGGGGGAGAAGAGAAGGGGTAATGGGGGAGAAGAGAGGGGGTAATGGGGGAGAGCAGAGGGGTAATGAGGGAGAAGATAGAGGATAATGGGGGAGAAGAGAGGGGAAATTGGGGGAGTTGAGAGGGGATAATGGGGGAGAAGAGAGGGGGTAATGGGGAAGAAGAGAGGGGGTAATGGGGGAGAAGAGAAAGGATAATGGGAAAAAGATAGGGGGTAATGGAGGAGAAGAGAGGGGGTAATGGGGGAGAAGAGAGGGGATAATGGGGGAGAAGAGAGGGGATAATGGGGAGAAGAGAGGGAATAATGGGCGAGAAGAGAGGGGATAATAGGGGAGAAGAGAGGGGGTAATGAGGGAGAAGAGAGGGGGTAATGGGGGAGAACAGAGGGGATAATTTGGGAGAACAGAGGGGATAATTGGGGAGAACAGAGGGGATAATGGGGGAGAAGAGAGGGGGTAATGGGGGAGAAGAGAGTGGGTAATGGGGGAGAATAGAGTGGATAATTGGGGAGAAGAGAAGGGATAATGGGGAGAAGAGAGGGGATAAGGGGGGAGAAGAGAGGGGATAATGGGGGAAGTGAGAGGGGATAATGGGGGAGGTGAGAGGGGATAATGGGGTAGGTGAGAGGGGATAATGGGGGGAGAGGGGGTAATAGGGAGAAGAGAGGGGATAATGGGGGAGAAGAGAGGGGATAATGGGGGAGAAGAGAGGGGATAATGGGGAAAAGAGAGAGGGTAATGGGGGAGAAGAGAGGGAATAATGGGGGAGAAGAGAGGGGATAATGGGGGAGAAGAGAGGGGATAATGGGGGAGAAGAGAGAGGGTAATGGGGAGAAGAGAGGGTGTAATGGGGGAGAAGAGAGGGGGTAATGAGGGAGAAGAAAGGGGGTAATTTGGGAGGAGAGAGGGGGTAATGGGGGAGAAGAGAGGAGTAATGGGGAGAAGAGAGGGGGTAATGGGGAGAAGAGAGGGGATAATAGGGAAGAAGAGAGGGGGTAATGGTGGAGTAGAGAGGGGGTAATGGGGGAGAAGAGAAGGGGTAATGGGGTAGGAGAGAGGGGGTAATGGCGAGGGAGAGAGGGGTAATGGCGGGGTTGAGAGGGATAATGGGGAGAAGACAGGGGATGATGGGGGAGAAGAGAGGGGGTAATGGGGGAGAAGAGAGGGGGTAATGGGGGAGTAGAGAGGGGGTAATGGGGTTAGGTGAGAGGGGATAATGGGGGAGAAGAGAGGGGGTAATGGGGGAGGTGAGAGGGGATAATGGGGGAGAAGAGAGGGGGTAATGGGGGAGAAGAGAGGGGGTAATGGTGGAGAAGAGAAGGGGTAATGGGAGAGAAGAGAGAAGGTAATGGGGGAGAGAGGGGGTAATGGGGGAGAAGAGAGGGGTAATGGGGGAGAAGAGAGGGGTAATGGGGGAGAGAGGGGGTAATTGAAGAGAAGAGAGGGGGTAATGGGGGAGAAGAGAGGGAATAATGGGGGAGAAGAGAGGAGATAATGGGGGAGGTTAGAGAGGATAATGGGGGAGGAGAGAGGGGATAATTGGGGATGTGAGAGGGGATAATGGGGGAGGTGAGAGGGGGTAATGGGGGAGAAGAGAGTGGATAATGGGGGAGGTGAGAGGGAATAATGGGGGAGGTGAGAGGGTGTAATGGGGGAGAAGAGAGGGGATAATGATGGAGGTGAGTGGGGATAATGGGGGAGGAGAGAGGGGGTAATGGGGAGAAGAGAGGGGATAATGGGGAGGTGAGAGGGGATAATGGGGAGGTGAGAGGGGGTAATGGGGGAGAAGAGAGGGGATAATTGGGGAGGTGAGAGGGGATAATGGGGGAGATGAGAGGGGGTAATGGGGGAGGTGAGAGGGGGTAATGGGAGAGAAGAGAGGGGGTAATGGGGGAGGTGAGAGGGGATAATGGGGGAGAAGAGAGGGGGTAATAGGGGAAAAGAGAGGGGGTAATGGGGGAAAAGAGAGGGGATAATGAGGGAGAAGAGAAGGGGTAATGAGGGAGAAGAGAGGGGATAATGGGGGAGAAGAGAGGGGGTAATGGGGGAGAAGAGGGGGGGTAATGCCGGGGGAGAGAGGGGGTAATGGGATAGAGAGAGGGGGTTATGGGGGAGAGAAGGGGTAATGGGGGGAGAGAGTGAGTAATGGGGGAGGCGAGAGGGAGTAATGGGGAAGGTGAGAGAGGGTATTGGGGAGGTGAGAGGGGGTAATAGGAGAGGTGAGAGGGAGTAATGGGGAGGTGAGACGGAGTAATGGGGAGGTGAGAGGGAGTAATGGGGGAGGTGAGAAGGGGTAATGGAGGAGGTGAGAGGGGGAAAGGGAGGAGGTGAGAGTGAGTAATGGGGGAGGTGAGACGGGGTAATGGGGGAGGTTATAGGGGGTAATGTGGGAGGTGAGAGGGGGTAATGGGGAAGGTGAGAGGGGGTAATGGAGGAGGTGAGAGGGGGTAATGGGGGAGGCTAGAGGGGGTAATGGGGAAGGTGAGAGGGCTTAATAGGGTAGGTGAGAGGGGGTAATGGGGGAGGTGAGAGGGCTTAATAGGGTAGGTGAGAGGGGGTAATGAGGGAGGTGAGAGGGGGTAATGGGGGTGAAGGTCACACCTCAGGAACATCCTGGTGACTCACGGAGGACACAAGCGGCAAAAAAATGTATCCTGGAATGTGGACCACAGGTGTATGTGATGGGTGACTGTGTGGGTGACTGTGTGGGTGACTGTGTGGGTGACTGTGTGGGTGACTGTGTGGGTGACTGTGTGGGTGACTGTGTGGGTGACTGTGTGGGTGACTGTGTGGGTGACTGTGTGGGTGACTGTGTGGGTGACTGTGTGGGTGACTGTGTGGGTGACTGTGTGGGCGACTGTGTGGGTGACTGTGTGGGTGACTGTGGGTGACAGTGTGGGTGACAGTGTGGGTGACAGTGTGGGTGACAGTGTGGGTGACAGTGAGTGACAGTGTGGGTGTCAGTGTGGGTGACAGTGTGGGTGACAGTGTGGGTGACAGTGTGGGTGACAGTGTGGGTGACAGTGTGGGTGACTGTGTGGGCGACTGTGTGGGCGACTGTGTGGGTGACTGATGGGGTGACTGTGTGGGTGACTGTGTGGGCGACTGTGTGGGTGACTGTGTGGGTGACTGTGTGGGTGACTGTGTGGGCGACTGTGTGGGTGACTGTGTGGGTGACTGTGTGGGTGACTGTGTGGGTGACTGTGTGGGCGACTGTGTGGGCGACTGTGTGGGTGACTGATGGGGTGACTGTGTGGGTGACTGTGTGGGCGACTGTGTGGGTGACTGTGTGGGTGACTGTGTGGGTGACTGTGTGGGTGACTGTGTGGGCGACTGTGTGGGTGACTGTGTGGGTGACTGTGTGGGTGACTGTGTGGGTGACTGTGTGGGCGACTGTGTGGGTGACTGTGTGGGTGACTGTGTGGGTGACTGTGTGGGTGACTGTGTGGGCGACTGTGTGGGTGACTGATGGGGTGACTGTGTGGGTGACTGTGTGGGTGACTGTGTGGGTGACTGTGTGGGTGACTGTGTGGGTGACTGTGTGGGTGACTGTGTGGGTGACTGTGTGGGTGACTGTGTGGGCGACTGTGTGGGCGACTGTGTGGGTGACTGATGGGGTGACTGTGTGGGTGACTGTGTGGGCGACTGTGTGGGTGACTGTGTGGGTGACTGTGTGGGTGACTGTGTGGGTGACTGTGTGGGTGACTGTGTGGGTGACTGTGTGGGTGACTGTGTGGGTAACTGATGGGGTGACTGTGTGGGTGACTGTGTGGGTGACTGTGTGGGTGACTGTGTGGGTGACTGTGTGGGTAACTGATGGGGTGACTGTGTGGGTGACTGTGTGGGTGACAGTGTGGGTGACTGTGGGTGACAGTGTGGGTGACAGTGTGGGTGACAGTGTGGGTGACTGTGGGTGACAGTGTGGGTGACTGTGTGGGCGACTGTGTGGGTGACTGATGGGGTGACTGTGTGGGTGACTGTGTGGGCGACTGTGTGGGTGACTGTGTGGGCGACTGTGTGGGTGACTGTGTGGGTGACTGTGTGGGTGACTGATGGGGTGACTGTGTGGGTGACTGTGTGGGTGACTGTGTGGGTGACTGATGGGGTGACTGTGTGTTTGACTGTGTGGGTGACTGTGTGGGTGACTGATGGGGTGACTGTGTGTTTGACTGTGTGGGTGACTGTGTGGGTAACTGTGTGGGTGACTGTGTGGGTGACTGTGTGGGTGACTGTGTGGGTGACTGTGTGGGCGACTGTGTGGGTAACTGTGTGGGTGACTGGGTGGGTGACTGTGTGGGTGACTGTGTGGGTGACTGTGTGGGTGACTGTGTGGGTGACTGATGGGGTGACTGTGTGGGTGACTGTGTGGGTGACTGTGTGGGTGACTGATGGGGTGACTGTGTGTTTGACTGTGTGGGTGACTGTGTGGGTAACTGTGTGGGTGACTGGGTGGGTGACTGTGTGGGTGACTGTGTGGGTGACTGTGGGGGCGACTGTGTGGGTAACTGTGTGGGTGACTGGGTGGGTGACTGTGTGGGTGACTGTGTGGGTGACTGTGTGGGTGACTGATGGGGTGACTGTGTGGGTGACTGTGTGGGTGACTGTGTGGGTGACTGATGGGGTGACTGTGTGTTTGACTGTGTGGGTGACTGTGTGGGTAACTGTGTGGGTGACTGGGTGGGTGACTGTGTGGGTGACTGTGTGGGTGACTGTGTGGGCGACTGTGTGGGTAACTGTGTGGGTGACTGGGTGGGTGACTGTGTGGGTGACTGTGTGGAAGACTGTGTGGGTGACTGTGTGGGTGACTGATGGGGTGACTATGTGGGTGACTATGTGGGTGACTATGTGGGTGACTATGTGGGTGACTATGTGGGTGACTATGTGGGTGACTATGTGGGTGACTATGTGGGTGACTATGTGGGTGACTATGTGGGTGACTATGTGGGTGACTATGTGGGTGACTGTGTGGGTGACTATGTGGGTGACTGTGTGGGTGACTGTGTGGGTGACTGTGTGGGTGACTGTGTGGGTGACTGTGTGGGTGGCTGTGTGGGCGACTGTGTGGGTGACTGTGTGGGTGACTGTGTGGGTGACTGTGTGGGTGACTGTGTGGGTGACTGTGTGGGCGACTGTGTGGGTGACTGTGTGGGTGACTGTGTGGGCGACTGTGTGGGTGACTGTGTGGGTGACTATGTGGGCGACTGTGTGGGTAACTGTGTGGGTGACTGTGTTGGTGACTGAGTGGGTGACTGTGTGGGTGACTGTGTGGGTGACTGTGTGGGTGACTGTGTGGGTGACTGTGTGGGTGACTGTTTGGGCGACTGTGTGGGTGACTGTGTGGGTGACTGTGTGGGCGACTGTGTGGGTAACTGTGTGGGTGACTGTCTTGGTGACTGAGTGGGTGACTGTGTGGGTGACTGTGTGGGTGACTGTGTGGGTGACTGTGTGGGTGACTGTGTGGGCGACTGTGTGGGTAACTGTGTGGGTGACTGTGTGGATGACTGTATGGGTGATTGTGTAGGCGACTGTGTGGGTGACTGTGTGGGTGACTGTGTGGGTGACTGTGTGTTTGACTGTGTGGGTAACTGTGTGGGTGACTGTGTGGGTGACTGTGTGGGTGACTGTGTGGGTGACTGTGTGGGTGACTGTGTGTTTGACTGTGTGGGTGACTGTTACTCTTACTGTTTTTCATACTGTTACTCATACTGTTACTCTTACTGTTGTTCATACTGTTACTCATGCTGTTCCTCTCACTGTTGTTCATACTGTTACTCTTACTGTTGTTCATACTGTTACTCATAGTGTTACTCTTACTGTTGTTCATACTGTTACTCATGCTGTTCCTCTTACTGTTGTTCATACTGTTACTCTTACTGTTGTTCATACTGTTACTCATACTGTTACTCTTACTGTTGTTCATACTGTTACTCATACTGTTACTCTTACTGTTGTTCATACTGTTACTCATACTGTTACTCTTACTGTTGTTCATACTGTTACTCATACTGTTGTTCATACTGTTACTCATACTGTTACTTTTACTGTTGTTCATACTGTTACTCATACTGTTACTCTTACTGTTGTTCATACTGTTACTCATACTGTTACTCTTACTGTTGTTCATACTGTTACTCATGCTGTTCCTCTCACTGTTGTTCATACTGTTACTCTTACTGTTGTTCATACTGTTACTCATAGTGTTACTCTTACTGTTGTTCATACTGTTACTCATGCTGTTCCTCTTACTGTTGTTCATACTGTTACTCTTACTGTTGTTCATACTGTTACTCATACTGTTACTCTTACTGTTGTTCATACTGTTACTCATACTGTTACTCTTACTGTTGTTCATACTGTTACTCATACTGTTACTCTTACTGTTGTTCATACTGTTACTCATACTGTTGTTCATACTGTTACTCATACTGTTACTTTTACTGTTGTTCATACTGTTACTCATACTGTTACTCTTACTGTTGTTCATACTGTTACTCATACTGTTACTCTTACTGTTGTTCATACTGTTACTCATACTGTTACTCTTGCTGTTGTTCATACTGTTACTCTTACTGTTGTTCATACTGTTACTCTTACTGTTGTTCATACTGTTACTCTTACTGTTGTTCATACTGTTACTCTTACTGTTGTTCATACTGTTACTCATACTGTTACCCTTACTGTTGTTCATACTGTTACTCTTACTGTTACTCTTGCTGTTGTTCATACTGTTACTCATGCTGTTACTCTTACTGTTGTTCATACTGTTACTCATACTGTTACTCTTGCTGTTGTTCATACTGTTACTCTTACTGTTGTTCATATTGTTACTCTTACTGTTGTTCATACTGTTACTCTTACTGTTGTTCATACTGTTACTCTTACTGTTGTTCATACTGTTACTCTTACTGTTGTTCATACTGTTACTCTTACCGTTGTTCATACTGTTACTCTTGCTGTTGTTCATACTGTTACTCTTAATGTTGTTCATACTGTTACTCTTACTGTAGTTCATACTGTTACTCTTACTATTGTTCATACTGTTACTCTTTCTGTTGTTCATACTGTTACTCTTACTGTTGTTCATACTGTTACTCTTACTGTTGTTCATACTGTTACTCTTACTGTTGTTCATACTGTTACTCTTACTGTTGTTCATACTGTTACTTTTACTGTTGTTCATACTGTTACTCTTACTGTTGTTCATACTGTTACTCTTACTGTTGTTCATACTGTTACTCATACTGTTACTCTTACTGTTGTTCATACTGTTACTCTTACTGTTGTTCATACTGTTGTTCATACTGTTACTCTTACTGTTGTTCATACTGTTACTCTTACTGTTGTTCATACTGTTACTCTTGCTGTTGTTCATACTGTTACTCATACTGTTACTCTTGCTGTTGTTCATACTGTTACTCTTACTGTTGTTCATACTGTTGCTCATACTGTTACTCTTACTGTTGTTCATACTGTTACTCTTACTGTTGTTCATACTGTTACTCATACTGTTACCCTTACTGTTGTTCATACTGTTACTCTTACTGTTGTTCATACTGTTACTCTTACTGTTGTTCATACTGTTACTCATACTGTTACTCTTACTGTTGTTCATACTGTTACTCTTACTGTTGTTCATACTGTTGTTCATACTGTTACTCTTACTGTTGTTCATACTGTTACTCTTACTGTTGTTCATACTGTTACTCTTGCTGTTGTTCATACTGTTACTCTTACTGTTGTTCATACTGTTACTCTTGCTGTTGTTCATACTGTTACTCTTACTGTTGTTCATACTGTTACTCATACTGTTACTCTTGCTGTTGTTCATACTGTTACTCTTACTGTTGTTCATACTGTTGCTCATACTGTTACTCTTACTGTTGTTCATACTGTTACTCTTACTGTTGTTCATACTGTTGCTCATACTGTTACTCTTACTGTTGTTCATACTGTTACTCTTACTGTTGTTCATACTGTTACTCATACTGTTACCCTTACTGTTGTTCATACTGTTACTCTTACTGTTGTTCATACTGTTACTCTTGCTGTTGTTCATACTGTTACTCTTACTGTTGTTCATACTGTTACTCTTGCTGTTGTTCATACTGTTACTCTTACTGTTGTTCATACTGTTACTCATACTGTTACTCTTGCTGTTGTTCATACTGTTACTCTTACTGTTGTTCATACTGTTGCTCATACTGTTACTCTTACTGTTGTTCATACTGTTACTCTTACTGTTGTTCATACTGTTACTCATACTGTTACCCTTACTGTTGTTCATACTGTTACTCTTACTGTTGTTCATACTGTTACTCTTGCTGTTGTTCATACTGTTACTCATAATGTAAAGTTAGTCTTATTTTAAGTAAAGTACTCAGTGCTCATGTGACACAGCTCCTGGAATATATTCTTTACGACACAGCTCCTGGAATATGTACTTTACGACACAGCTCCTGGAATATATACTTTACGACACAGCTCCTGGAATATATTCTTTACGACACAGCTCCTGGAATATATACTTTACGACACAGCTCCTGGAATATATACTTTACGACACAGCTCCTGGAATATATACTTTACGACACAGCTCCTGGAATATATTCTTTACGACACAGCTCCTGGAATATATACTTTACGACACAGCTCCTGGAATATATTCTTTACGACACAGCTCCTGGAATATATTCTTTACGACACAGCTCCTGGAATATATTCTTTATGACACAGCTCCTGGAATATATTCTTTACGACACAGCTCCTGGAATATATACTTTACGACACAGCTCCTGGAATATATACTTTACGACACAGCTCCTGGAATATATTCTTTACGACACAGCTCCTGGAATATATACTTTACGACACAGCTCCTGGAATATATACTTTACGACACAGCTCCTGGAATATATTCTTTACGACACAGCTCATGGAATATATTCTTTACGACACAGCTCCTGGAATATATACTTTACGACACAGCTCCTGGAATATATACTTTACGACACAGCTCCTGGAATATATTCTTTACGACACAGCTCCTGGAATATATTCTTTACGACACAGCTCCTGGAATATATTCTTTACGACACAGCTCCTGGAATATATACTTTACGACACAGCTCCTGGAATATATACTTTACGACACAGCTCCTGGAATATATTCTTCACGACACAGCTCCTGGAATATATACTTTACGACACAGCTCCTGGAATATATACTTTACGACACAGCTCCTGGAATATATTCTTTACGACACAGCTCATGGAATATATTCTTTACGACACAGCTCCTGGAATATATACTTTACGACACAGCTCCTGGAATATATACTTTACGACACAGCTCCTGGAATATATACTTTACGACACAGCTCCTGGAATATATTCTTTACGACACAGCTCATGGAATATATTCTTTACGACACAGCTCCTGGAATATATACTTTACGACACAGCTCCTGGAATATATACTTTACGACACAGCTCATGGAATATATACTTTACGACACAGCTCCTGGAATATATACTTTACGACACAGCTCCTGGAATATATTCTTTACGACACAGCTCCTGGAATATATTCTTTACGACACAGCTCCTGGAATATATACTTTACGACACAGCTCCTGGAATATATACTTTACGACACAGCTCCTGGAATATATTCTTTACGACACAGCTCCTGGAATATATACTTTACGACACAGCTCCTGGAATATATTCTTTACGACACAGCTCCTGGAATATATTCTTTACGACACAGCTCCTGGAATATATTCTTTACGACACAGCTCCTGGAATATATACTTTACGACACAGCTCCTGGAATATATACTTTACGACACAGCTCCTGGAATATATACTTTACGACACAGCTCCTGGAATATATACTTTACGACACAGCTCCTGGAATATATTCTTTACGACACAGCTCCTGGAATATATTCTTTACGACACAGCTCCTGGAATATATTCTTTACGACACAGCTTCTGGAATATATTCTTTACGACACAGCTCCTGGAATATGTACTTTACGACACAGCTCCTGGAATATATTCTTTACGACACAGCTCCTGGAATATATTCTTTACGACACAGCTCCTGGAATATATTCTTTACGACACAGCTCCTGGAATATATTCTTTACGACACAACTCCTGGAATATATACTTTACGACACAGCTTCTGGAATATATTCTTTACGACACAGCTCCTGGAATATATACTTTACGACACAGCTCCTGGAATATATTCTTTACGACACAGCTCCTGGAATATATACTTTACGACACAGCTCCTGGAATATATACTTTACGACACAGCTCCTGGAATATATTCTTTACGACACAGCTCCTGGAATATATACTTTACGACACAGCTCCTGGAATATATTCTTTACGACACAGCTCCTGGAATATATTCTTTACGACACAGCTCCTGGAATATATTCTTTACGACACAGCTCCTGGAATATATTCTTTACGACACAGCTCCTGGAATATATTCTTTTCGACACAGCCTCTGGAATATATTCTTTCCGACACAGCTCCTGGAATACATACTTTACGACACAGCTCCTGGAATATATTCTTTACGACACAGCTCCTGGAATATATACTTTACGACACAGCTCCTGGAATATATACTTTACGACACAGCTCCTGGAATATATTCTTTACGACACAGCTCCTGGAATATATTCTTTACGACACAGCTCCTGGAATATATTCTTTACGACACAGCTCCTGGAATATATTCTTTACGACACAGCTCCTGGAATATATACTTTGCGACACAGCTCCTGGAATATATTCTTTACGACACAGCTCCTGGAATATATACTTTACGACACAGCTCCTGGAATATATTCTTTACGACACAGCTCCTGGAATATATTCTTTACGACACAGCTCCTGAAATATATACTTTACGACACAGCTCCTGGAATATATTCTTTCCGACACAGCTCCTGGAATATATACTTTACGACACAGCTCCTGGAATATATACTTTACGACACAGCTCCTGGAATATATTCTTTACGACACAGCTCCTGGAATATATTCTTTACGACACAGCTCCTGGAATATATTCTTTACGACACAGCTTCTGGAATATATTCTTTACGACACAGCTCCTGGAATATGTACTTTACGACACAGCTCCTGGAATATATTCTTTACGACACAGCTCCTGGAATATATACTTTACGACACAGCTCCTGGAATATATTCTTTACGACACAGCTCCTGGAATATATTCTTTACGACACAGCTCCTGGAATATATACTTTACGACACAGCTCCTGGAATATATTCTTTACGACACAGCTCCTGGAATATATACTTTACGACACAGCTCCTGGAATATATACTTTACGACACAGCTCCTGGAATATATTCTTTACGACACAGCTCCTGGAATATATTCTTTACGACACAGCTCCTGGAATATATTCTTTACGACACAGCTCCTGGAATATATTCTTTACGAGACAGCTCCTGGAATATATACTTTACGACACAGCTCCTGGAATATATTCTTTACGACACAGCTCCTGGAATATATTCTTTACGACACAGCTCCTGGAATATATTCTTTACGACACAGCTCCTGGAATATATACTTTACGACACAGCTCCTGGAATATATTCTTTACGACACAGCTCCTGGAATATATACTTTACGACACAGCTCCTGGAATATATTCTTTACGACACAGCTCCTGGAATATATTCTTTACGACACAGCTCCTGAAATATATACTTTACGACACAGCTCCTGGAATATATTCTTTCCGACACAGCTCCTGGAATATATACTTTACGACACAGCTCCTGGAATATATACTTTACGACACAGCTCCTGGAATATATTCTTTACGACACAGCTCCTGGAATATATTCTTTACGACACAGCTCCTGGAATATATTCTTTACGACACAGCTTCTGGAATATATTCTTTACGACACAGCTCCTGGAATATGTACTTTACGACACAGCTCCTGGAATATATTCTTTACGACACAGCTCCTGGAATATATACTTTACGACACAGCTCCTGGAATATATTCTTTACGACACAGCTCCTGGAATATATTCTTTACGACACAGCTCCTGGAATATATACTTTACGACACAGCTCCTGGAATATATTCTTTACGACACAGCTCCTGGAATATATACTTTACGACACAGCTCCTGGAATATATACTTTACGACACAGCTCCTGGAATATATTCTTTACGACACAGCTCCTGGAATATATTCTTTACGACACAGCTCCTGGAATATATTCTTTACGACACAGCTCCTGGAATATATTCTTTACGAGACAGCTCCTGGAATATATACTTTACGACACAGCTCCTGGAATATATTCTTTACGACACAGCTCCTGGAATATATTCTTTACGACACAGCTCCTGGAATATATTCTTTACGACACAGCTCCTGGAATATATACTTTACGACACAGCTCCTGGAATATATTCTTTACGACACAGCTTCTGGAATATATTCTTTCCGACACAGCTCCTGGAATATATACTTTACGACACAGCTCCTGGAATATATACTTTACGACACAGCTCCTGGAATATATTCTTTACGACACAGCTCCTGGAATATATTCTTTACGACACAGCTCCTGGAATATATTCTTTACGACACAGCTCCTGGAATATATTCTTTACGACACAGCTCCTGGAATATGTACTTTACGACACAGCTCCTGGAATATATTCTTTACGACACAGCTCCTGGAATATATACTTTACGACACAGCTCCTGGAATATATTCTTTACGACACAGCTCCTGGAATATATTCTTTACGACACAGCTCCTGGAATATATACTTTACGACACAGCTCCTGGAATATATTCTTTACGACACAGCTCCTGGAATATATACTTTACGACACAGCTCCTGGAATATATTCTTTACGACACAGCTCCTGGAATATATTCTTTACGACACAGCTCCTGGAATATATTCTTTACGACACAGCTCCTGGAATATATTCTTTACGACACAGCTCCTGGAATATATTCTTTACGACACAGCTCCTGGAATATATTCTTTACGACACAGCTCCTGGAATATATTCTTTACGACACAGCTCCTGGAATATATTCTTTACGACACAGCTCCTGGAATATATTCTTTACGACACAGCTCCTGGAATATATTCTTTACGACACAGCTCCTGGAATATATTCTTCACGACACAGCTCCTGGAATATATTCTTTACGACACAGCTCCTGGAATATATTCTTTACGACACAGCTCCTGGAATATATTCTTTACGACACAGCTCCTGGAATATATTCTTTACGACACAGCTCCTGGAATATATTCTTTACGACACAGCTCCTGGAATATATACTTTACGACACAGCTCCTGGAATATATTCTTTACGACACAGCTCCTGGAATATATTCTTTACGACACAGCTCCTGGAATATATACTTTACGACACAGCTCCTGGAATATATTCTTTACATAAGAACATAAGAACATAAGAACGAAGGAACACTGCAGAAGGCCTACTGGCCCATGCGAGGCAGGTCCAAGTCTCCTACCGGCTTAAGCCAATGCACCCAACCTAGTCAGGTCAGGTCACATTGACTTAAGGGAGGAACACGGCAACCGACCTGGTAGCTCAAGCTATCAGGTCCAACTCACACCCACCCACATCCACTCATGTATTTATCCAACCTATTTTTAAAGCTACACAACGTTCTGGCCTCTATAACTGTACTCGGGAGTTTGTTCCACTCATCCACAACTCTATTACCAAACCAGTACTTTCCTATATCCTTCCTGAATCTGAATTTTTCCAACTTAAAACCATTGCTGCGAGTCCTGTCTAGGCTAGATATTTTCAGCACACTATTTACATCCCCTTTATTTATTCCTGTCTTCCATTTATACACCTCAATCATATCACCCCTAATTCTACGTCTTTCTAGAGAGTGCAGATTCAGGGCCCTTAGTCTATCCTCATAGGGAAGGTTTCTGATACATGGGATCAACTTTGTCAACCTCCTTTGTACATTTTCCAGAGAATTTATATCCATTCTGTAATACGGTGACCCAAACTGTGCAGCATAATCTAAATGAGGCCTAACCAAGGATGTATAGAGTTGAAGAACAACCTGAGGACTCCTATTATTTATGCTTCTTGATATGAAGCCAAGGATTCTATTAGCTTTATTGCGAACACTTATGCACTGTTGTCTTGGTTTCAGATTACTGCTAACCAGAACTCCTAAATCTTTTTCGCAATGCTCCTGGAATATATTTTTTACGACACAGGTTTTGAATATATTCTTTACGACACAGGTCCTGAAATACACGCCATACGACTCACAATCTGGAATATACGTTATATGACGTATATCCTGGAATATACGTTTTATGAAGTATATCCTGGAATATACGTTTTATGATATATATCATGGATAATACATTATATTGCGTATATCCTGGAATATACGTTTTATGATATATATCATGGATAATACATTATATTGCGTATATCCTGGAATATACATATTATCGTGCAAGTGTTGCAAGAGATGCAACAAGACAGATGGTGTTGCAAGAGATGCAACAAGACAGATGGTGTTGCAGGTGGTGAGGACAGAGCAACAGTGATCTTCACGGATGTCTTAAGAACATAAGAACATAAGAAAGAAGGAACACTGCAACAGGCCTACTGACCCATGCAGAGCAGGTCCATGTCCCTCCCCCCGGATTAGACCAATGACCCACCCCCCGGATTATCCCAATGGCCCACCCAGTCTGGTCATCCCCACTCAAGGACGGAGCACTGCACCAGACCCAGCAGCACAAGCTAGTCAGGTCCAACTCACACCCACCCACACCCACTCATGTATTTATCTAACTTATTTTTAAAACTACACAACGTTTTAGCCTCAATAACTGTACTCGGGAATTTGTTCCACTCATCCACAACTCTATTACCAAACCAGTGCTTTCCTATATCCTTCCTGAATCTGAATTTTTCCAACTTGAAGCCATTGCTGCGAGTCCTGTCTTGGCTGGAAATTTTCAGCACACTATTTATTGATGGTCAAGGGCTCGTGATCCAAGGCACTGGAGCTCTCCTTTCCCCTCCTTGCAATCAAACATGATTACCTTCCTCTCCCCCGCTTGCTATCTAACTCCTACGTGTTTAGCGCTTCCCATAATTTAATACTGAATATAATGATAATGACAATAATAATGATAATAATAATAATAATAATAATAAAAATAATAATAATAATAATAATAATAATAATAATAATAATAATAATGATAATAATAATGATAATAATAATAATAATAATAATAATAATAATAATAATAATAATAATAATAATAATAATGATAATAATAATAATAGCAACAACAACAACAACAACAACAGCAATAATAATAATAATGATAATAAGAGCAACAACAACAACAGCAATAATAATAATAATAATAATAATAATAATAATAATAATAATAATAATAATAATAATAATAATAATAATAATAATAATAATAATAATAGCAACAACAACAACAACAACAACAACAATAATAATAATAATAATAATAATAATAATAATAATAAGAATAATAATAATAATAATTTCATAACAACAATAATAGCAACAACAACAACAACAACAACAACAGTAATAATAATAATAATAATAATAATGATAATAATAATAATAATAATAATAATAATAATAATAATAGCAACAACAACAACAACAACAGCAATAATAATAATAATAATAATAATAATAATAATAATAATAATAATAATAATAATAATAATAATGTCATTGAGATGGGTGTCTCCAAGTTTGTGTGAGAGGCGGAAGTTGAAGAGGGTGTACCAGGACATACCAGAGGTTAGTTCATGATGCTGTCTATAAACACCCTTCTGGAGGGACAGGGAGGTACCTTGACTATCTTGAAGGTTCTTGATACAAGGTATTAGACAGCTGCCCCACTCACTCTTGAAGGGTTCTTGATACAAGGTATTAGACAGCTTCCCCACTCACTCTTGAAGGTTCTTGACACAAGGTATTAGACAGCTTCCCCACTCACTCTTGAAGGTTCTTGACACAAGGTATTAGACAGCTGCCCCACTCACTCTTGAAGGTTCTTGACACAAGGTATTAGACAGCTGCCCCACTCACTCTTGAAGGTTCTTGATACAAGGTATTAGACAGTTACCCCACTCACTCTTGAAGGTTCTTGATGCAAGGTATTAGACAGCTTCCCCACTCACTCTTGAAGGTTCTTGACACAAGGTATTAGACAGCTGCCCCACTCACTCTTGAAGGGTTCTTGATACAAGGTATTAGACAGCTGCCCCACTCACTCTTGAAGGGTTCTTGACACAAGGTATTAGACAGCTGCCCCACTCACTCTTGAAGGTTCTTGACACAAGGTATTAGACAGCTGCCCCACTCACTCTTGAAGGTTCTTGATGCAAGGTATTAGACAGCTGCCCCACTCACTCTTGAAGGGTTCTTGACACAAGGTATTAGACAGCTGCCCCACTCACTCTTGAAGGTTCTTGACACAAGGTATTAGACAGCTGCCCCACTCACTCTTGAAGGGTTCTTGATACAAGGTATTAGACAGCTGCCCCACTCACTCTTGAAGGGTTCTTGATGCAAGGTATTAGACAGCTGCCCCACTCACTCTTGAAGGGTTCTTGATACAAGGTATTAGACAGCTGCCCCACTCACTCTTGAAGGTTCTTGACACAAGGTATTAGACAGCTGCCCCACTCACTCTTGAAGGTTCTTGACACAAGGTATTAGACAGCTTACCCACTCACTCTTGAAGGTTCTTGACACAAGGTATTAGACAGCTGCCCCACTCACTCTTGAAGGTTCTTGACAAAAGGTATTAGACAGCTACGCCACTCACTCTTGAAGGTTCTTGACACAAGGTATTAGACAGCTGCCCCACTCACTCTTGAAGGTTCTTGACACAAGGTATTAGACAGCTGCCCCACTCACTCTTGAAGGTTCTTGACACAAGGTATTAGACAGCTACCCCACTCACTCTTGAAGGTTCTTGACACAAGGTATTAGACAGCTGCCCCACTCACTCTTGAAGGTTCTTGACACAAGGTATTAGACAGCTTCCCCACTCACTCTTGAAGGTTCTTGATGCAAGGTATTAGACAGCTACCCCACTCACTCTTGAAGGGTTCTTGATGCAAGGTATTAGACAGCTACCCCACTCACTCTTGAAGGGTTCTTGATACAAGGTATTAGACAGCTGCCCCACTCACTCTTGAAGGGTTCTTGATACAAGGTATTAGACAGCTGCCCCACTCACTCTTGAAGGGTTCTTGATACAAGGTATTAGACAGCTGCCCACTCACTCTTGAAGGGTTCTTGATGCAAGGTATTAGACAGCTACCCCACTCACTCTTGAAGGATTCTTGATACAAGGTATTAGACAGCTGCCCCACTCACTCTTGAAGGGTTCTTGATACAAGGTATTAGACAGCTGCCCCACTCACTCTTGAAGGGTTCTTGATACAAGGTATTAGACAGCTGCCCCACTCACTCTTGAAGGGTTCTTGATGCAAGGTATTAGACAGCTGCCCCACTCACTCTTGAAGGGTTCTTGATACAAGGTATTAGACAGCTGCCCCACTCACTCTTGAAGGGTTCTTGATGCAAGGTATTAGACAGCTGCCCCACTCACTCTTGAAGGGTTCTTGATACAAGGTATTAGACAGCTGCCCCACTCACTCTTGAAGGTTCTTGACACAAGGTATTAGACAGCTGCCCCACTCACTCTTGAAGGTTCTTGACACAAGGTATTAGACAGCTTCCCCACTCACTCTTGAAGGTTCTTGACACAAGGTATTAGACAGCTCCCCCACTCACTCTTGAAGGTTCTTGACACAAGGTATTAGACAGCTGCCCCACTCACTCTTGAAGGTTCTTGACACAAGGTATTAGACAGCTGCCCCACTCACTCTTGAAGGTTCTTGACACAAGGTATTAGACAGCTACCCCACTCACTCTTGAAGGTTCTTGACACAAGGTATTAGACAGCTGCCCCACTCACTCTTGAAGGTTCTTGACACAAGGTATTAGACAGCTGCCCCACTCACTCTTGAAGGTTCTTGACACAAGGTATTAGACAGCTACCCCACTCACTCTTGAAGGTTCTTGACACAAGGTATTAGACAGCTGCCCCACTCACTCATGAAGGTTCTTGACACAAGGTATTAGACAGCTTCCCCACTCACTCTTGAAGGTTCTTGACACAAGGTATTAGACAGCTTCCCCACTCCCTCTTGAAGGTTCTTGACACAAGGTATTAGACAGCTTCCCCACTCACTCTTGAAGGTTCTTGACACAAGGTATTAGACAGCTTCCCCACTCACTCTTGAAGGTTCTTGACACAAGGTATTAGACAGCTACCCCACTCACTCTTGAAGGTTCTTGACACAAGGTATTAGACAGCTTCCCCACTCACTCTTGAAGGTTCTTGACACAAGGTATTAGACAGCTTCCCCACTCACTCTTGAAGGTTCTTGACACAAGGTATTAGACAGCTGCCCCACTCACTCTTGAAGGTTCTTGACACAAGGTATTAGACAGCTGCCCCACTCACTCTTGAAGGTTCATGACACAAGGTATTAGACAGCTTCCCCACTCACTCTTGAAGGTTCTTGATGCAAGGTATTAGACAGCTACCCCACTCACTCTTGAAGGTTCTTGATGCAAGGTATTAGACAGCTGCCCCACTCACTCTTGAAGGTTCTTGACACAAGGTATTAGACAGCTGCCCCACTCACTCGTGAAGGTTCTTGACACAAGGTATTAGACAGCTGCCCCACTCACTCTTGAAGGTTCTTGACACAAGGTATTAGACAGCTACCCCACTCACTCTTGAAGGTTCTTGACACAAGGTATTAGACAGCTGCCCCACTCACTCTTGAAGGTTCTTGACACAAGGTATTAGACAGCTTCCCCACTCACTCTTGAAGGTTCTTGATGCAAGGTATTAGACAGCTACCCCACTCACTCTTGAAGGGTTCTTGATGCAAGGTATTAGACAGCTGCCCCACTCACTCTTGAAGGGTTCTTGATACAAGGTATTAGACAGCTGCCCCACTCACTCTTGAAGGGTTCTTGATGCAAGGTATTAGACAGCTGCCCCACTCACTCTTGAAGGGTTCTTGATACAAGGTATTAGACAGCTGCCCCACTCACTCTTGAAGGTTCTTGACACAAGGTATTAGACAGCTGCCCCACTCACTCTTGAAGGTTCTTGACACAAGGTATTAGACAGCTTACCCACTCACTCTTGAAGGTTCTTGACACAAGGTATTAGACAGCTGCCCCACTCACTCTTGAAGGTTCTTGACAAAAGGTATTAGACAGCTACGCCACTCACTCTTGAAGGTTTTTGACACAAGGTATTAGACAGCTGCCCCACTCACTCTTGAAGGTTCTTGACACAAGGTATTAGACAGCTGCCCCACTCACTCTTGAAGGTTCTTGACACAAGGTATTAGACAGCTACCCCACTCACTCTTGAAGGTTCTTGACACAAGGTATTAGACAGCTGCCCCACTCACTCTTGAAGGTTCTTGACACAAGGTATTAGACAGCTTCCCCACTCACTCTTGAAGGTTCTTGATGCAAGTTATTAGACAGCTACCCCACTCACTCTTGAAGGGTTCTTGATGCAAGGTATTAGACAGCTACCCCACTCACTCTTGAAGGGTTCTTGATACAAGGTATTAGACAGCTGCCCCACTCACTCTTGAAGGGTTCTTGATACAAGGTATTAGACAGCTGCCCCACTCACTCTTGAAGGGTTCTTGATACAAGGTATTAGACAGCTGCCCCACTCACTCTTGAAGGGTTCTTGATGCAAGGTATTAGACAGCTACCCCACTCACTCTTGAAGGATTCTTGATACAAGGTATTAGACAGCTGCCCCACTCACTCTTGAAGGGTTCTTGATACAAGGTATTAGACAGCTGCCCCACTCACTCTTGAAGGGTTCTTGATACAAGGTATTAGACAGCTGCCCCACTCACTCTTGAAGGGTTCTTGATGCAAGGTATTAGACAGCTGCCCCACTCACTCTTGAAGGGTTCTTGATACAAGGTATTAGACAGCTGCCCCACTCACTCTTGAAGGGTTCTTGATGCAAGGTATTAGACAGCTGCCCCACTCACTCTTGAAGGGTTCTTGATACAAGGTATTAGACAGCTGCCCCACTCACTCTTGAAGGTTCTTGACACAAGGTATTAGACAGCTGCCCCACTCACTCTTGAAGGTTCTTGACACAAGGTATTAGACAGCTTCCCCACTCACTCTTGAAGGTTCTTGACACAAGGTATTAGACAGCTCCCCCACTCACTCTTGAAGGTTCTTGACACAAGGTATTAGACAGCTGCCCCACTCACTCTTGAAGGTTCTTGACACAAGGTATTAGACAGCTGCCCCACTCACTCTTGAAGGTTCTTGACACAAGGTATTAGACAGCTACCCCACTCACTCTTGAAGGTTCTTGACACAAGGTATTAGACAGCTGCCCCACTCACTCTTGAAGGTTCTTGACACAAGGTATTAGACAGCTGCCCCACTCACTCTTGAAGGTTCTTGACACAAGGTATTAGACAGCTACCCCACTCACTCTTGAAGGTTCTTGACACAAGGTATTAGACAGCTGCCCCACTCACTCATGAAGGTTCTTGACACAAGGTATTAGACAGCTTCCCCACTCACTCTTGAAGGTTCTTGACATAAGGTATTAGACAGCTTCCCCACTCCCTCTTGAAGGTTCTTGACACAAGGTATTAGACAGCTGCCCCACTCACTCTTGAAGGTTCTTGACACAAGGTATTAGACAGCTTCCCCACTCACTCTTGAAGGTTCTTGACACAAGGTATTAGACAGCTTCCCCACTCACTCTTGAAGGTTCTTGACACAAGGTATTAGACAGCTACCCCACTCACTCTTGAAGGTTCTTGACACAAGGTATTAGACAGCTTCCCCACTCACTCTTGAAGGTTCTTGACACAAGGTATTAGACAGCTTCCCCACTCACTCTTGAAGGTTCTTGACACAAGGTATTAGACAGCTGCCCCACTCACTCTTGAAGGTTCTTGACACAAGGTATTAGACAGCTGCCCCACTCACTCTTGAAGGTTCTTGACACAAGGTATTAGACAGCTTCCCCACTCACTCTTGAAGGTTCTTGATGCAAGGTATTAGACAGCTACCCCACTCACTCTTGAAGGTTCTTGATGCAAGGTATTAGACAGCTGCCCCACTCACTCTTGAAGGTTCTTGACACAAGGTATTAGACAGCTGCCCCACTCACTCTTGAAGGTTCTTGACACAAGGTATTAGACAGCTGCCCCACTCACTCTTGAAGGTTCTTGACACAAGGTATTAGACAGCTACCCCACTCACTCTTGAAGGTTCTTTACACAAGGTATTAGACAGCTGCCCCACTCACTCTTGAAGGTTCTTGACACAAGGTATTAGACAGCTTCCCCACTCACTCTTGAAGGTTCTTGACACAAGGTATTAGACAGCTGCCCCACTCACTCTTGAAGGTTTTTGACACAAGGTATTAGACAGCTACCCCACTCACTCTTGAAGGTTCTTGACACAAGGTATTAGACAGCTGCCCCACTCACTCATGAAGGTTCTTGACACAAGGTATTAGACAGCTTCCCCACTCACTCTTGAAGGTTCTTGACATAAGGTATTAGACAGCTTCCCCACTCCCTCTTGAAGGTTCTTGACACAAGGTATTAGACAGCTGCCCCACTCACTCTTGAAGGTTCTTGACACAAGGTATTAGACAGCTTCCCCACTCACTCTTGAAGGTTCTTGGCACAAGGTATTAGACAGCTTCCCCACTCACTCTTGAAGGTTCTTGACACAAGGTATTAGACAGCTACCCCACTCACTCTTGAAGGTTCTTGACACAAGGTATTAGACAGCTTCCCCACTCACTCTTGAAGGTTCTTGACACAAGGTATTAGACAGCTTCCCCACTCACTCTTGAAGGTTCTTGACACAAGGTATTAGACAGCTGCCCCACTCACTCTTGAAGGTTCTTGACACAAGGTATTAGACAGCTGCCCCACTCACTCTTGAAGGTTCTTGACACAAGGTATTAGACAGCTTCCCCACTCACTCTTGAAGGTTCTTGATGCAAGGTATTAGACAGCTACCCCACTCACTCTTGAAGGTTCTTGATGCAAGGTATTAGACAGCTGCCCCACTCACTCTTGAAGGTTCTTGACACAAGGTATTAGACAGCTGCCCCACTCACTCGTGAAGGTTCTTGACACAAGGTATTAGACAGCTGCCCCACTCACTCTTGAAGGTTCTTGACACAAGGTATTAGACAGCTACCCCACTCACTCTTGAAGGTTCTTGACACAAGGTATTAGACAGCTGCCCCACTCACTCTTGAAGGTTCTTGACACAAGGTATTAGACAGCTTCCCCACTCACTCTTGAAGGTTCTTGACACAAGGTATTAGACACCTGCCCCACTCACTCTTGAAGGTTCTTGACACAAGGTATTAGACAACTTCCCCACTCACTCTTTGCGTCATGTTAGGTTACTTGCTGTCACCCGGGTGCTCCGTGACACATAACCCGGGTGCTCCGTGACACATAACCCGGGTGCTCCGTGACACATAACCCGGGTGCTCCGTGACACATAACTCGGGTGCTCTGTGACACATAACCCGGGTGCTCCGTGACACATAACCCGGGTGCTCCGTGACACATAACCCGGGTGCTCCGTGACACATAACCCGGGTGCTCCGTGACACATAACCCGGGTGCTCCGTGACACATATGGATGTAACACTTGCCAATATATACTGTATATACTAATATATGAAGACTATCATTAGAAATACATAGCACGAGTCTGGTTTTAGAGGTCATGGGGGAGATATGTATGCTGGCCACGGTGGCCAGGCCAGCCCACACTCCCTCCACTACACCAGGTGAATATTACCTGGTAATACTAGGACAATTCTGTACGTTGATCACGGTGGCCAAGGCCAGGCCACGGTGGCCAGGCTAGGCCACACTCCCTCCATTACACCAGGTGAATATTACTTGATGATGCTAGGACAGTTGTGCACGCTGATCACGGTGGCCAAGGCCAGGCCACGGTGGCCAGGCCAGCCCACACTCCCTCCACTACACCAGGTGAATATTACCTGGTAATACTAGGACAATTCTGTACGTTGATCACGGTGGCCAGGGCCAGGCCACCGTGGCCATGGCCAGGCCTCACTTCGTAAACTAGACGAAGAGGTGACTGCTGACTCCCTCTGTTGGCATTGCTTCTCGTCTGACTTAAGAGGTATCCCTGACTGGGGATACCTATAGTAGTGATCCCATTATTGTCTTCCTTCACTGTGTCCAGTAAATAAATAATGCCTCTTCCGATCAGCTTCAAACTTAAAGTGCTGATGTAATTTACTTAATAAAACACTGACGTTTGTCAACACACCGGCAGCCTCCACCGACTGACTGATAAGTCTCGCCTACACAGCAGGCTTCCTCAGTCATACCAAGACAGTGGCGTAGAAGCGAAGACTGACCTTCATCCCCCTCAAAAAAAATCACCATCTCACAGGATTATGGAGAATTTTAGACAGATTAAATTAAAAATAAAAAAAACTCCGTTGTTTTATGGTGTTTTAAGACATTCTACTGGTCAGCTATTCTATTTTCTTTAATTTTTCTTCAATTTGCATCTGTGGCTCCTGTTCCTCTTACACCTGTTTAAGAAATCATCTATTCTTGTACGACCTTGCACGACCTTGCACGACCTTGCACGACCTTGCACGACCTTGCCCGATCTTGTCTCTCCTGCTGTCACCCAACACATCTCCGGCGAGAGCGGAAACAGTGGGCGTATTTCCTTACACCTGTTGTTCCCGTCACCTAGCAAGCAAGTAGGTACTATACTCTTGTGCTGCTCTATCTCCCCGTTCACCTAGCAAGAAAGTAGGTACTGTATGCTTATGCTGCTCTATCTCCCCGTTCACCTAGCAAGCAAGTAGGTGCTGCACACTTGTGCTGCTCTATCTCCCCGTTCACCTAGCAAGCAAGTAGGTACTGTACTCTTGTGCTGCTCTATCTCCCCGTTCACCTAGCAAGCAAGTAGGTACTGTACTCTTGTGCTGCTCCATCTCCCCGTTCACCTAGCAAGCAAGTAGGTACTGTACTCTTGTGCTGCTCCATCTCCCCGTTCACCTAGCAAGCAAGTAGGTACTGTACTCTTGTGCTACTGCATCTCCCCGTTCACCTAGCAAGCAAGTAGGTACTGTACTCTTGTGCTACTGTATCTCCCCGTTCACCTAGCAAGCAAGTAGGTACTGTACTCCTGTGCTACTCTATCTCCCCGTTCACCTAGCAAGCAAATAGGTACTGTACTCTTGTGCTGCTCCATCTCCCCGTTCACCTAGCAAGCAAGTAGGTACTGTACTCTTGTGCTGCTCCATCTCCCCGTTCACCTAGCAAGCAAGTAGGTACTGTACTCTTGTGCTACTCTATTTCTCCTTAATATATCCAGTAGTTCGATCGGTAGCGCACTCAGCTCACACACTGAGGTCCGGAGTTCGAATCTCTGGTACGGCTGGAAAACTTTAGGGACGTGTTTCCATAAGACACCTGCTGTCCAGGTTCACCCATCAGTATAAATTAGGTACCTGAGTGTTAGTGGACTGGTGTGGGTCGCATCCTGGGACAAAACTGACCTAATTTGCGGGAAATGCTAAACATAACAAGTGTTATGAGGGTTCGTCTATACTGACACAAGGGACTTTCTATATTGCAGTGTCATTGATGCCAGCTAAGGTCTGTCTACCTTGTACATGTACTGGTAGTAAATAATATCCTTCACTTAGTTGGGACACCAGTGTGTGTACTCACCTATTTGTACTCACCTATTTGTGGTTGCAGGGGTCGATTCATAGCTCCTGGCCCCGCCTTTTCGCTGATTGATACTAGGTCCTCTCTCTCCTTGCCCCATGAGCTTTATCATACCTCGCCTTAAAACTATGTATGGTTCCCGCCTCCACTACGTCACTTTCTAGGCTATTCCACGGCCTGACTACTCTATGACCGAAGAAATACTTCCTAACATCCCTTTGATTCATCTGAGTCTTCAACTTCCAATTGTGACCTCTTGTGTCTGTGTCCCATCTCTGGAACAACCCGTCTTTGTCCACCTTGTCTATTCCGCGCAGTATTTTATATGTCGTTATCATGTCTCCCCTGACCCTCCTGTCCTCCAGTGTCGTCAGGCCGATTTCCCTCAACCTTTCTTCGTAGGGTAATACCCTTAGCTCTGGGACTAGTCTTGTTGCAAACCTTTGCACTTTCTCTAATTTCTTGACTTGCTTGACTAGGTGTGGATTCCAAACTGGTGCTGCATACTCCAGTATGGGCCTGACGTAAATGGTATACAGAGTCTTGAACGATTCCTTACTGAGGTATCGGAACGCTATCCGTAGGTTTGCCAGGCGCCCGTATGCTGCAGCAGTTATCTGATTGATGTGCACCTCAGGAGATATGCTCGGTGTTATACTCACCCCAAGATCTTTTTCCTTAAGTGAGGTTTGCAGTCTTTGGCCATCTAAACTATATTGTGTCTACGGTCTTCTTTGCCCTTCCCCAATCTTCATGACTTTGCATTTGGCAGGGTTAAACTCAAGGAGCCAGTTGCTGGACCAGGCTTGTAGCCTGTCCAGGTCTCTTTGTAGTCCTGCCTGATCCTCATCCGATTTGATTCTTCTCATTAACTTCACATCATCTGCAAACAAGGACACTTCAGAGTCTATCCCTTCCGTTATGTCGTTCACATATACCAAGAACAGCACAGGTCCTAGGACTGACCCCTGTGGAACTCCGCTTGTCACAGGCGCCCACTCTGACACCTCGTCACGTACCATGACTCGTTGTTGCCTCCCTGTCAGGTATTCTCTGATCCATTGCAGTGCCTTTCCTGTTATGTGTGTGTGTGTGTGTGTGTGTGTGTGTGTGTGTGTGTGTGTGTGTGTGTGTGTGTGTGTGTGTGTACTCACCTAATTGTGGATGCAGGGGTCGAGGCTCAGCTCCTGGCCCCGCCTCTTCACTGACCGCTACTAGGTCCTCTCTCTCTCTGCTTCCTGAGCTGTATCATACCTCTTCTTAAAACTATGTATGCTTCCTGCCTCCACTACTTCACTTGCTAAGCTATTCCACTTCCTGACAACTCTATGACTGAAGAAATACTTCTTAACTTCCCTGTGACTCGTCTGAGTCTTCAGCTTCCAGTTGTGACCCCTTGTCCCTGTGTCCCCTCTCTGGAACATCCTATCTCTGTCCACCTTGTCTATTCCCCGCAGTATCTTGTATGTCGTTATCATGTCTCCCCTGACCCTTCTGTCCTCCAGTGTCGTCAGTCCGATTTCCCTCAACCTTTCCTCGTACGACATTCCCCTGAGCTCTGGGACTAGCCTTGTTGCAAACCTTTGTACTTTCTCTAACTTCTTGACGTGCTTGACCAGGTGTGGGTTCCAGACTGGTGCTGCATACTCCAGTATGGGCCTAACATACACAGTGTACAGTGTCTTGAACGATTCCTTATTAAGGTATCCGAACGCTATTCTCAGGTTTACCAGGCGCCCGTATGCTGCAGCAGTTATTTGGTTGATGTGTGCCTCCGGTGATGTGCTCGGTGTTATGGTCACCCCAAGGTCTTTCTCCCTGAGTGAGGTCTGTAGTCTTTGTCCACCTAGCCTATACTCTGTCTGCGGTCTTCTTTGCCCCTCCCCAATCTTCATGACTTTGCATTTGGCTGGATTGAATTCGAGAAGCCAGTTACTGGACCACATGTCCAGCCTGTCCAGGTCTCTTTGCAGTCCTGCCTCATCCTCATCCGATTTAATTCTTCACATCATCTGCGAACAGGGACACTTCAGAGTCTATTCCTTCCATCATGTCGTTCACATATATAAAAATAGCACTGGTCCTAGAACTGACCCCTGTGGGACCCCGCTCGTCACAGGCGCCCACTGTGATACCTCTTCACGTACCATGACTCGTTGCTGCCTCCCTGTCAGGTATTCCCTGATCCATTGCAGTGCCCTCCCTGTTACATGCGCCTGATCCTCCAGCTTCTGCACTAATCTCTTGTGGGGAACTGTGTCGAAGGCCTTCCTGCAGTCTAGGAAAACGCAATCTACCCACCCCTCTCTCTCGTGTCTTACTTCTGTTACCTTGTCATAAAACTCCAGGAGGTTTGTGATACACGATTTGCCTTCCATGAACCCATGCTGGTTTTCATTTATAATCTTGTTCCCTTCCAGGTGTTCGACCACTCTCCTCCTGATAATCTTCTCCATGACTTTGCACACAATACATGTCAGAGACACAGGTCTGTAGTTTAGCGTCTCGTTTCTGTTTCCTTTCTTAAATATGGGGACTACATTAGCTGTCTTCCATTTCTCAGGTAGTTGCCCAGTTTCAAGGGATGTGTTGAAGATTGTGGTTAGAGGCACGCACAGCATCTCTGCTCCTTCTCTAAGGACCCATGGGGAGATGTTGTCCGGTCCCATCGCCTTTGAGGTGTCAAGGTCACTTAAGAGCTTCTTCACCTCCTCCTCAGTTGTTCGTATGTCATCCAACACTTGTTGGTATATTCCCTCTTGATGTTTCCTTCTGTGCTGTCTTCCCACAGCCCTTCCTGTCTCTACTGTAAAAACTTCCTTAAATCTCCTGTTCAGCTCCTCACATACCTCCTGATCATTTCTTGTGAGTTCTCCACATTCTGTCCTTAATCTGATCACCTGGTCTTTGACTGTTGTCTTCCTCCTGATGTGGCTATACAACAGTTTCGGGTCAGTCTTGATTCTCGATGCTATGTCATTTTCATACTGTTGCTGGGCCTCCCTTCTTACCTGTGCGTACTCATTCCTGGCTCTGCGACTGATCTCCCTATTTTCGTGTGTTCTCTGCCTTCTGTACTTTTTCCATTCTCTATTGCACTTTGTTTTTGCCTCCTTACACCGTCGGTGTGTGTGTGTGTGTGTATATGTGTGTGTGTGTGTGTGTGTGTGTGTGTATGTGTGTGTGTATGTGTGTGTGTGTGTGTGTATGTGTGTGTGTGTGTGTGTGTGTGTGTGTGTGTGTGTGTGTGTGTGTGTGTATGTGTGTGTGTATGTGTGTGTGTGTGTGTGTATGTGTGTGTGTGTGTGTGTGTATGTGTGTGTGTGTGTGTGTATGTGTGTGTGTATGTGTGTGTGTGTGTGTGTGTGTGTGTGTATGTGTCTCCCCTGACCCTCCTGGCCTCAAGTGTCGTCAGGCCGATTTCCCTCAACCTTTCTTCATAGGACAATCCCCGTAGCTCTGGGACTAGTCTTGTTGCAAACCTTTGCACTTTCTCTAATCTCTTGACGTGCTTGACTAGGTGTGGATTCCAAACTGGTGCTGCATACTCCAGTATGGGCCTGACGTAGATGGTGTACAGAGTCTTAAACGAATCCTTACTGAGGTATCGGAACGCTATCCGTAGGTTTGCCAGGCGCCCGTATGCTGCAGCAGTTATCTGATTGATGTGCGCCTCAGGAGATATGCTCGGTGTGTGTGTGTGTGTGTGTGTGTGTGTGTGTGTGTGTGTGTGTGTGTGTGTGTGTGTGTGTGTGTGTGTGTGTGTGTGTGTGTATGTGTGTATGTGTGTGTGTGTGTGTGTGTGTGTGTGTGTGTGTGTGTGTGTGTGTGTGTGTGTGTGTGTGTGCGTGTGTGTGTGTGTGTGTGTGTGTGTGTGTGTGTGTGTGTGTGTGTGTGTCTGTGAGTGTGTGTGTGTGTGTATGTGTGTGTGTCTGTGCGTGTGTGTGTGTGTGTGTGTGTGTGTATGTGTGTGTGTGTGTGTGTGTGTGTGTGTGTGTGTGTGTGTGTGTGTGTGTGTGTATGTGTGTATGTGTGTGTGTGTGTGTGTGTGTGTGTGTGTGTGTGTGTGTGTGTGTGAGTGTGTGTGTGCGTGTGTGTGTGTGTGTGTGTGTGTGTGTGTGTGTGTGTGTGTGTGTGTGAGTGTGAGTGTGTGTGTCTGTGCGTGTGTGTGTGTGTATGTGTGTGTGTGTGTGTGTGTGTGTGTGTGTATGCGTGTGTGTGTGTGTGTGTGTGTGTGTGTGTGTGTGTGTGTGTATGTGTGTGTGTGTGTGTGTGCGTGTGTGTGTGTGTGTATGTGTGTATGTGTGTGTGTGTACTCACCTATTTGTACTCACCTATTTGTGGTTGCAGGGGTCGAGTCATAGCTCCTGGCCCCGCCTCTTCACTGATTGCTACTAGGTCCTCTCTCTCCCTGCTACATGAGCTATATCATACCTCGCCTTAAAACTATGTATGGTTCCCGCCTCCACTACTTCACTTTCTAGACTATTCCACGACTTGACTACTCTATGACTGAAGAAATACTTCCTAACATCCCTTCGATTCATCTGAGTCTTCAACTTCCAATTGTGACCTCTTGTGTCTGTGTCCCATCTCTGGAACATCCTGTCTTTGTCCACCTTGTCTATTCCGCGCAGTATTTTATATGTCGTTATCATCTCTCCCCTGACCCTCCTGGCCTCCAGTGTCGTCAGGCCGATTTCCCTCAACCTTTCTTCGTAGGACAATCCCCGTAGCTCTGGGACTAGTCTTGTTGCAAACCTTTGCACTTTCTCTAATTTCTTGACGTGCTTGACTAGGTGTGGATTCCAAACTGGTGCTGCGTGTGTGTGTGTGCGTGTGTGTGTACACTGGTTGGTACTAGTACAGAGCAGTTGAAGTAATTGTTGAGTTCCTGCCTTGTTGCTGCCCAAGATCTTCCCGTCTCTTGGCCTCTCCGTGCACTCGCCTCAGGCCGTGCACCCTAGTCTCTCTGTGCACTCTGCCCAGTCCGTGCACTCTGATCGGTTCGTGGACTCTGATCTGTCTGTGCACTCTCCTTAGTTCACGCACTGTTGACTAGATGCACTCTACTCAGGTCGTGCACTTTCCTCAGCGCCCTATGCTAAGTATGTGCACTTTGCGCACTCCCTACTCTATGCTTCGTATGTGCACTGCACTCAGAGCTATCTGTCTCCTTGCGTCCTCGAGCCCTGGGAATCAGATCTACTGAGATCTCTGACTCATTTCTGCAACATTGCAAGCAACTTTTGTTCCGAGTAGGGAAATTAGATCTTACAAAAATGATCCCAAATGGATGAACAATAGATTAAAACATCTCATTGGTCAAAAGAGAGGCATATATAGGCGTAACCAAAGAGTGGATGGGCAGTTAAGAAATCAATATATTCAATTAAAGAGAGAAATAAAAAAAAAAAGAATAAGAAAAGCAAAAAGGGATTATGAAGCTAACGTCGCAAGGGATTCAAAGACTAACCCAAAAGGGTTCTTTCAGGTATACAGAAGTAAGATTAGGGACAAGACTGGCCCACTTAAAAGTAACTCTGGCCAGATCACTGACAGTGATAAGGATGTGTGAAATTCTAAATACCTACTTCCTCTCAGTTTTCACCCAGGAAAATACTAGCGATATTCCTGAAATAATAGATTACGTAGAACAGGATGATAATAAACTATGTACGATTGCGGTAACTAGTGACATGGTCCTCAGACAAATAGAGAAACTAAAACCTAACAAATCCCCAGGTCCTGATGAACTGTTTGCAAGGGTGTTAAAGGAATGTAAAGAGGAACTTAGCATACCTTTGGCTAATCTTTTTAACATATCACTACAAACTGGCATAGTGCCTGATAAGTGGAAAATGGCAAATGTAATACCTATTTACAAGGCAGGTGACAGGTCCTTGGCTTCGAACTATAAACCAATAATTGCCGAAGCAATTCGTAGCCATCTTGACAGGCACAGATTGATTAATGATTCTCAACACGGTTTTACAAAGGGGCGTTCCTGTCTTACGAATTTACTAACTTTTTTCACTAAGGTGTTGGAGGAGGTAGATCATGGTAATGAATATGATATTGTGTATATGGACTTCAGTAAGGCTTTCGATAGAGTTCCACACCAGAGGCTATTGAGGAAACTTAGGGCACACGGAATAGGAGGAGAATTTTTTTCCTGGGTAGAGGCATGGCTGGCAAATAGACAGCAGAGAGTTTGCATAAATGGGGAGAAATCAGAATGGGGGCAAGTCACAAGCGGTGTTCCTCAGGGGTCAGTGTTGGGCCCGTTGTTGTTCACAATTTACATAAACGACATAGATGAGGGAATAAATAGCGACATAAGCAAATTTGCTGATGACACCAAAATAGGCCGTCCAATTCATTCTAATGAGGACATTAGAGCACTCCAGGATGATTTGAATAGACTGACGCAATGGTCGGAGAACTGGCAGATGCAGTTTAATATTGACAAATGCAAAGTTCTAAATGTTGGACAGTTAAATAACCATGCCACACATAAACTAAATAATGTAGATCTTAATACGACTGATTGCGAAAAGGATTTAGGAGTTCTGGTTAGCAGTAACCTAAAACCAAGACAACAGTGCATTAGTGTTCGCAATAAAGCTAACAGAATTCTAGAAGTATAAATAATAGAAATCCTCATGTTGTTCTTCAACTCTATATACACTTGGTTAGGCCTCAGTTAGACTATGCTGCTCAGTTCTGGTCACCGTGTTACAGAATGGATATAAATGCACTGGAAAACGTACAAAAGGGGATAACAAAGATGATCCCATGTATCAGAAATCTTCCCTATGAGGATAGACTGAGGGCCCTGAATCTGCACTCTCTCGAAAGGCGTAGAATTAGGGAAAATATGATCGAGGTGTATAAATGGAAACAGGTATAAATAAAGGGGATGTAAATAGCGTGCTGAAAATTTCCAGCCAAGACAGGACTCGCAGCAATGGTTTCAAGTTGGAAAAATTCAGATTCAGGAAGGATATAGGAAAGCACTGGTTTGGTAATAGAGTTGTGGATGAGTGGAACAAACTCCCGAGTACAGTTATTGAGGCTAAAACGTTGTGTAGTTTTAAAAATAAGTTAGATAAATACATGAGTGGGTGTGGGTGGGTGTGAGTTGGACCTGACTAGCTTGTGCTGCTGGGTCTGGTGCAGTGCTCCATCTTTGAGTGGAGATGACCAGACTGGGTGGGTCATTGGGATAATCCGGGGGGTGGGTCATTGATCTAATCCGCGGGGGGGACATGGACCTGCTCCGCATGGGTCAGTAGGCCTGTTCCTTCTTTCTTATGTTCTTATGTTCTTATCCCACCGGGGAGACAACAATACATACTCTGTTTTAAACTAGTGAGATACATCCCACCGGGGAGACAACACTACACACTCTGTTTGCCTTAAACTATTGAGATACATCCCACTGGGGAGACAACACTACACACTGTCTTAAACTAGTGAGATACATCCCACCGGGGAGACAACACTACACACTGTCTTAAACTAGTGAGATACATCCCACCGGGGAGACAACACTACACACTCTGTTTGCCTTAAACTATTGAGATACATCCCACCGGGGAGACAACAATACAAACACACTCTGTCTTAAACTAGTGAGATACAACCCACCGGGGAGACAACACTACACACTGTCTTAAACTAGTGAGATACAACCCACCGGGGAGACAACACTACACACTGTCTTAAACTAGTGAGATACATCCCACCGGGGAGACAACAATACAAACACACTCTGTCTTAAACTAATGAGATACATACACAAATAACCCGCACATAAAAGAGAGAAGCTTACGACGACGTTTCGGCCCGACTTGCACCATTGACAAAGTCACTTTGTCAATGTTCCAAGTCGGACCGAAACGTCGTCGTAAGCTTCTCTCTTTTATGTGCGGGTTATTTGTGTATCGTTCCAGTCACGGTATTGTGCCTTTTTGTTATTTAATGAGATACATCCCACCGGGGAGACAACAATACACACTCTGTCTTAAACTAATGAGATACATCCCACCGGGGAGACAACAATACACACTCTGTCTTAAACTAGTGAGATACATCCCACCGGGGAGACAACACTACACACTCTGTCTTAAACAAGTGATATACGTCCCACCGGGGAGACAACACTACACACTCTGTCTTAAACTAGTGAGATACGTCCCACCGGGGAGACAACACTACACACTCTGTCTTAAACTAGTGAGATACGTCCCACCGGGGAGACAACACTACACACTCTGTCTTAAACTAGTGAGATACGTCCCACCGGGGAGACAACACTACACACTCTGTCTTAAACTAGTGAGATACGTCCCACCGGGGAGACAATACTACACACTACGTCTTAAACTAGTGAGATACAACCCAGAGGGGAGACAACACTACACACTCTGTCTTAAACTAGTGAGATACATCCCACCGGGGAGACAACACTACACACTCTGTCTTAAACTAGAGAGATACATCCCACAAAGGAGACAACACTACACACTCTGTCTTAAACTAGTGGGATACGTCCCACCGGGGAGACAACACTACACACTCTGTCTAAAACTAGTGAGATACATCTTCACAACACAGGTACACTCGTCACAGCACAGGTACACTCATATCACAACGCAGATACACTCATCATCACAACACAGGTACATTCATCATCACAACACAGGTAGACTAATCATCACAACACAGGTATATTCATCATCGCAACACAGATGCACTCATCATCACAACACAGGTACATTCATCATCACAGCACAGGTACACTCATCATCACAACACAGGCACATTCATCATCGCAACACAGGTACACTCATCATCACAACAGGGGTACACTCACCATCACAACACAGGTACACTCATCTTCACAACACAGGTACACTCATCATCACAACACAGGTACACTCATCATCACAACACAGGTACACTCATCATCACAACACAGGTACACTCATCATCACAACACAGGTACACTCATCATCACAACACAGGTACACTCATCATCACAACACAGGTACACTCATCATCACAACACAGGTACACTCATATCACAACACAGATACACTCATCATCACAACACAGGTACATTCATCATCACAACACAGGTAGACTAATCATCACAACACAGATGCACTCATCATCACAACACAGGTACATTCATCATCACAACACAGGTATACTCATCATCACAACACAGGTACACTCATCATCACAACACAGGTACACTCATCATCACAACACAGGTACACTCATCATCACAACACAGGTACACTCATCATCACAACACAGGTACACTCATCATCACAACACAGGTACACTCATATCACAACACAGATACACTCATCATCACAACACAGGTACATTCATCATCACAACACAGGTAGACTAAACATCACAACACAGATGCACTCATCATCACAACACAGGTACATTCATCATCACAACACAGGTACACTCATCATCACAACACAGGTACATTCATCATCGCAACACAGGTACACTCATCATCACAACACAGGTACACTCATCATCACAACACAGGTACACTCATCTTCACAACACAGGTACACTCATCATCACAACACAGGTACACTCATCATCACAACACAGGTACACTCATCATCACAACACAGGTACACTCATCATCACAAAACAGGTATACTCATCAAAACACAGGTACACTCATCATCACAACACAGGTACACTCATCATCACAACACAGGTACATTCATCATCACAACACAGGTACATTTATCATCACAACACATGTACACTCATCATCACAACACAAGTACACTCATCATCACAACACAGGTACACTCATCATCACAACACAGGTACACTCATCATCACAACACAGGTACATTCATCATCACAACACAGGTACACTCATCATCACAAAACAAGTACACTCATCATCACAACACAGATACACTCATCATCACAACACAGGTACAATCATCATCACAATACAGGCACACTCATCATCACAACACAGGTACACTCATCATCACAACACAGGTGCACTCATAATCACAACACAGGTACACATCATCACAATAAAAATACACTCATCATCACAACACAGGCACACTCATCATCGCAACACAGTTACACTCATCATCACAACACAGGTACACTCATCATTACAACACAGGTACATTCATCATCACAACACAGGTACACTCATCATTACAACACAGGTACATTCATCATCACAACACAGGTACACTCATCATTACAACGCAGGTACATTCATCATCACAACACAGGTACACTCATCATTACAACACAGGTACATTCATCATCACAACACAGGTACACTCATCATCACAACACAGGTACACTCATCATCACAATACAGATACACTCAGCATCACAACACAGGCACACTCATCACAACACAGGTACACTCATCATCACAACACAGGTACACTCATCATCACAACACAGGTACACTCATCATCACAACACAGGTACACTCATCACAACACAGGTACACTCATCATCACAACACAGGTACACTCATCCCAACACAGGTACACTCATCATCACAACACAGATAAACTCATCATCGCAACACAGGTGCACTCATCATTACAACACAGGTACACTCATCATCACAACACAGGTACACTCATCGCAATGTAGGTACACTCGTCATCACAACACAGGCACATTCATCATCGCAACACAGGTACACTCATCATCACAACACAGGTACATTCATCATCACAACACAGGAACACTCCTCATCACAACACAGGTACACTCATCATCAAAACACAGATACACTCATCATCACAGCACAGGTACATTCATCAACACAACACAGGTACATTCATCATTACAACACAGGTACACTCATCATCACAACACAGATACACTCATCATCACAAAACAGGTATACTCATCACAACACAGGTACACTCATCATCACAACACAGGTACACTCATCATCACAACACAGGTACATTCATAATCACAACACAGGTACATTTATCATCACAACACATGTACACTCATCATCACAACGCAAGTACACTCATCATCACAACACAGGTATACTCATCATCACAACACAGGTAAACTCATCATCACAACACAGGTACATTCATCATCACAATACAGGTACACTCATCATCACAACACAAGTACACTCATCATCACAACACAGGTACACTCATCATCACAACACAGGTACAATCATCATCACAATACAGGTACACTCATCATCACAACACACGTACACTCATCATCACAACACAGGTACACATCATCACAACACAGGTACACTCATCATCACAACACAGGTACACTCATCATCACAACACAGGTACACTCATTATCACAGCACAGGTACATTCATCAACACAAAACAGGTACATTCATCATCACAATACAGGTACACTCATCATCACAACACAGGTACACTCATCATCACAACACAGGCACATTCATCACAACACAGGTACATTTATCATCACAATACAGTTACACTCATCATCAGAACACAGGTACACTCATCATCACAACACAGGTACATTCATCATCACAACAAAGGTACACTCATCATCACAACACAGGTACATTCATCATCACAACACAGGTACACTCATCATCACAACACAGGTACATTCATCATCACAACACAGGTACACTCATCATCACAACACAGGTACACTCATCATCAAAACACAGTTACACTCATCATCACAACACAGGTACGCTCATCATCACAACACAGGTACACTCATCATCACAACACAGGTACACTCATCATCACAACAATGGTATGTTCATCATCACAACACAGGTACACTCATCATCACAATACAGATACACTCATCATCACAACACAGGAACACTCATCACAACACAGGTACACTCATCATCACAACACAGGTACACTCATCATCGCAACACAGGTACACTAATCACAACGCAGGTACACTCATCATCACAACACAGGTACATTCATCATCACAACACAGGTACACTCATTATCACAACAGAGGTACACTCATCATCACAACACAGGTACACTCATCATCACAACACAGGTACACTCATCATTACAAAACAGGTACACACTTCATCACAACACAGGTACACTCATCATTACAACACAGGTACACTCATCATCACAACACAGGTACACTCATCATCACAACACAGGTACACTCATCCCGACACAGGTACACTCATCGTCACAACACAGGTACACTCATCATCACAACAGAGGTACACTCATCATTACAACACAGGTACACTCATCATCACAACACAGATACACTCATCATCACAACACAGATACACTAATCATTACAACATAGGTACACTCATCATCACAACACAGGTACACTCATAATCACAACACAGGTACACTCATCATCACAACACAGGTACGCTCATCATCACAACACAGGTACAGTCATCATCACAACACAGGTACACTCATCATCACAACACAGGTACAATCATCATCACAACACAGGTACACTCATCATCACAATACAGGTACACTCATCATCACAACACAGGTACACTCATCATCACAACACAAGTAAACTCATCATTACAACAGAGATACACTCATCATCGCCAGTAGGCCTTCTGCAGTATCCTTCGTTCTTATGTTCTTATGTTCTTATCATCTCAATACAGGTACACTCATCATTACAACACAGGTACACTCATCATCACAACACAGATACACTCATCATCACAACACAGATACACTCATCATTACAACATAGGTACACTCATCATCACAACACAGGTACACTCATCATCACAACACAGGAACACTCATCACAACACAGGTACACTCATCATCACAACACAGGTACACTCATCATCACAACACAGGTACACTCATCATCACAGCACAGTTACATTCATCAACACAACACAGGTACATTCATCATCACAACACAGGTACACTCATCATCACAACACAGGTACACTCATCATCACAACACAGGTACATTCATCATCACAACACAGGAACACTCCTCATCACAACACAGGTACACTCATCATCAAAACACAGATACACTCATCATCACAGCACAGGTACATTCATCAACACAACACAGGTACATTCATCATTACAAAACAGGTACACTCATCATCACAACTCAGATACACTCACCATCACAAAACAGGTATACTCATCACAACACAGGTACACTCATCATCACAACACAGGTACACAAATCATCACAACACAGGTACATTCATAATCACAACACAGGTACATTTATCATCACAACACATGTACACTCATCATCACAACGCAAGTACACTCATCATCACAACACAGGTATACTCATCATCACAACACAGGTAAACTCATCATCACAACACAGGTACATTCATCATCACTATACAGGTACATTCATCATCACAACACAAGTACACTCATCATCACAACACACTTACACTCATCATCACAACACAGGTACAATCATCATCACAATACAGGTACACTCATCATCACAACACACGTACACTCATCATCACAACACAGGTACACATCATCACAACACAGGTACACTCATCATCACAACACAGGTACACTCATCATCACAACACAGGTACACTCATTATCACAGCACAGGTACATTCATCAACACAAAACAGGTACATTCATCATCACAATACAGGTACACTCATAATCACAACACAGGTACACTCATCATCACAACACAGGCACATTCATCACAACACAGGTACATTTATCATCACAACACAGTTACACTCATCATCAGAACACAGGTACACTCATCATCACAACACAGGTACATTCATCATCACAACAAAGGTACACTCATCATCACAACACAGGTACATTCATCATCACAACACAGGTACACTCATCATCACAACACAGGTACATTCATCATCACAACACAGGTACACTCATCATCACAACACAGGTACACTCATCATCACAACACAGTTACACTCATCATCACAACACAGGTACGCTCATCATCACAACACAGGTACACTCATCATCACAACACAGGTACACTCATCATCACAACACCGGTAGGTTCATCATCACAACACAGGTACACTCAACATCACAATACAGATACACTCATCATCACAACACAGGAACACTCATCACAACACAGGTACACTCATCATCACAACACAGGTACACTCATCATCGCAACACAGGTACACTCATCACAACACAGGTACACTCATCATCACAACACAGGTACATTCATCATCACAACACAGGTACACTCATTATCACAACAGAGGTACACTCATCATCACAACACAGGTACACTCATCATCACAACACAGGTACACTCATCATTACAAAACAGGTACACACTTCATCACAACACAGGTACACTCATCATTACAACACAGGTACACTCATCATCACAACACAGGTACACTCATCATCACAACACAGGTACACTCATCCCGACACAGGTACACTCATCGTCACAACACAGGTACACTCATCATCACAACAGAGGTACACTCATCATTACAACACAGGTACACTCATCATCACAACACAGATACACTCATCATCACAACACAGGTACACTCATCATCACAACACAGGTACGCTCATCATCACAACACAGGTACAGTCATCATCACAACACAGGTACACTCATCATCACAACACAGGTACAATCATCATCACAACACAGGTACACTCATCATCACAATACAGGTACACTCATCATCACAACACAGGTACACTAATCATCACAACACAAGTACACTCATCATTACAACAGAGATACACTCATCATCGCCAGTAGGCCTTCTGCAGTATCCTTCGTTCTTATGTTCTTATGTTCTTATCATCTCAATACAGGTACACTCATCATTACAACATAGGTACACTCATCATCACAACACAGGTACACTCATCATCACAACACATGAACAATCATCATCACAACACAGGTACGCTCATCATCACAACACAGGTACACTCATGCTCACAACACAGGTACAATCATCATCACAACACAGGTACACTCATCATCACAATACAGATACTCTCAGCATCACAACACAGGAACACTCATCACAACACAGGTACACTCATCATCACAACACAGGTACACTCATCATCACAACACAGGTACACTCATCATCACAGCACAGTTACATTCATCAACACAACACAGGTACATTCATCATCACAACACAGGTACACTCATCATCACAACACAGGTACACTCATCATCACAACACAGGTACATTCATCATCACAATACAGGTACACTCATCATCACAACACAAGTACACTCATCATCACAACACAGGTACACTCATCATCACAACACAGGTACAATCATCATCACAATACAGGTACACTCATCATCACAACACACGTACACTCATCATCACAACACAGGTACACATCATCACAACACAGGTACACTCATCATCACAACACAGGTACACTCATCATCACAACACAGGTACACTCATTATCACAGCACAGGTACATTCATCAACACAAAACAGGTACATTCATCATCACAATACAGGTACACTCATCATCACAACACAGGTACACTCATCATCACAACACAGGCACATTCATCACAACACAGGTACATTTATCATCACAACACAGTTACACTCATCATCAGAACACAGATAAACTCATCATCACAACACAGGTACATTCATCATCACAACAAAGGTACACTCATCATCACAACACAGGTACATTCATCATCACAACACAGGTACACTCATCATCACAACACAGGTACATTCATCATCACAACACAGGTACACTCATCATCACAACACAGGTACACTCATCATCACAACACAGTTACACTCATCATCACAACACAGGTACGCTCATCATCACAACACAGGTACACTCATCATCACAACACAGGTACACTCATCATCACAACACCGGTATGTTCATCATCACAACACAGGTACACTCATCATCACAATACAGATACACTCATCATCACAACACAGGAACACTCATCACAACACAGGTACACTCATCATCACAACACAGGTACACTCATCATCGCAACACAGGTACACTCATCACAACACAGGTACACTCATCATCACAACACAGGTACATTCATCATCACAACACAGGTACATTCATCATCACAACACAGGTACACTCATTATCACAACAGAGGTACACTCATCATCACAACACAGGTACACTCATCATCACAACACAGGTACACTCATCATTACAAAACAGGTACACACTTCATCACAACACAGGTACAGTCATCATTACAACACAGGTACACTCATCATCACAACACAGGTACACTCATCATCACAACACAGGTACACTCATCCCAACACAGGTACCCTCATCATCACAACACAGGTAAACTCATCATCGCAACACAGGTGCACTCATCATTACAACACAGGTACACTCATCATCACAACACAGGTACACTCATCGCAATGTAGGTACACTCGTCATCACAACACAGGCACATTAATCATCGCAACACAGGTACACTCATCATCACAACACAGGTACATTCATCATCACAACACAGGAACACTCCTCATCACAACACAGGTACACTCATCATCAAAACACAGATACACTCATCATCACAGCACAGGTACATTCATCAACACAACACAGGTACATTCATCATTACAACACAGGTACACTCATCATCACAACACAGATACACTCATCATCACAAAACAGGTATACTCATCACAACACAGGTACACTCATCATCACAACACAGGTACACTCATCATCACAACACAGGTACATTCATAATCACAACACAGGTACATTTATCATCACAACACATGTACACTCATCATCACAACGCAAGTACACTCATCATCACAACACAGGTATACTCATCATCACAACACAGGTAAACTCATCATCACAACACAGGTACATTCATCATCACAATACAGGTACACTCATCATCACAACACAAGTACACTCATCATCACAACACAGGTACACTCATCATCACAACACAGGTACAATCATCATCACAATACAGGTACACTCATCATCACAACACACGTACACTCATTATCACAACACAGGTACACATCATCACAACACAGGTACACTCATCATCACAACACAGGTACACTCATCATCACAACACAGGTACACTCATTATCACAGCACAGGTACATTCATCAACACAAAACAGGTACATTCATCATCACAATACAGGTACACTCATCATCACAACACAGGTACACTCATCATCACAACACAGGCACATTCATCACAACACAGGTACATTTATCATCACAACACAGTTACACTCATCATCAGAACACAGGTACACTCATCATCACAACACAGGTACATTCATCATCACAACAAAGGTACACTCATCATCACAACACAGGTACATTCATCATCACAACACAGGTACACTCATCATCACAACACAGGTACATTCATCATCACAACACAGGTACACTCATCATCACAACACAGGTACACTCATCATCAAAACACAGTTACACTCATCATCACAACACAGGTACGCTCATCATCACAACACAGGTACACTCATCATCACAACACAGGTACACTCATCATCACAACACCGGTATGTTCATCATCACAACACAGGTACACTCATCATCACAATACAGATACACTCATCATCACAACACAGGAACACTCATCACAACACAGGTACACTCATCATCACAACACAGGTACACTCATCATCGCAACACAGGTACACTCATCACAACGCAGGTACACTCATCATCACAACACAGGTACATTCATCATCACAACACAGGTACACTCATTATCACAACAGAGGTACACTCATCATCACAACACAGGTACACTCATCATCACAACACAGGTACACTCATCATTACAAAACAGGTACACACTTCATCACAACACAGGTACACTCATCATTACAACACAGGTACACTCATCATCACAACACAGGTACACTCATCATCACAACACAGGTACACTCATCCCGACACAGGTACACTCATCGTCACAACACAGGTACACTCATCATCACAACAGAGGTACACTCATCATTACAACACAGGTACACTCATCATCACAACACAGATACACTCATCATCACAACACAGATACACTCATCATTACAACATAGGTACACTCATCATCACAACACAGGTACACTCATAATCACAACACAGGTACACTCATCATCACAACACAGGTACGCTCATCATCACAACACAGGTACAGTCATCATCACAACACAGGTACACTCATCATCACAACACAGGTACAATCATCATCACAACACAGGTACACTCATCATCACAATACAGGTACACTCATCATCACAACACAGGTACACTCATCATCACAACACAAGTACACTCATCATTACAACAGAGATACACTCATCATCGCCAGTAGGCCTTCTGCAGTATCCTTCGTTCTTATGTTCTTATCATCTCAATACAGGTACACTCATCATTACAACACAGGTACACTCATCATCACAACACAGATACACTCATCATCACAACACAGATACACTCATCATTACAACATAGGTACACTCATCATCACAACACAGGTACACTCATCATCACAACACAGGAACACTCATCACAACACAGGTACACTCATCATCACAACACAGGTACACTCATCATCACAACACAGGTACACTCATCATCACAGCACAGTTACATTCATCAACACAACACAGGTACATTCATCATCACAACACAGGTACACTCATCATCACAACACAGGTACACTCATCATCACAACACAGGTACATTCATTATCACAACACAGGAACACTCCTCATCACAACACAGGTACACTCATCATCAAAACACAGATACACTCATCATCACAGCACAGGTACATTCATCAACACAACACAGGTACATTCATCATTACAACACAGGTACACTCATCATCACAACACAGATACACTCATCATCACAAAACAGGTATACTCATCACAACACAGGTACACTCATCATCACAACACAGGTACACTCATCATCACAACACAGGTACATTCATCACAACACAGGTCATCATCACAACACAGTACACTCATCATCACAACGCAAGTACACTCATCATCAATATACACATCACAACACAGGTACATCATCACAACACAGGTATCATCACACACACACTCATCATCACAACACATGTACACTCATCATCACAACGCAAGTACACTCATCATCACAACACAGGTATACTCATCATCACAACACAGGTAAACTCATCATCACAACAGAGGTACATTCATCATCACAATACAGGTACACTCATCATCACAACACAAGTACACTCATCATCACAACACAGGTACACTCATCATCACAACACAGGTACAATCATCATCACAATACAGGTACACTCATCATCACAACACACGTACACTCATCATCACAACACAGGTACACATCATCACAACACAGGTACACTCATCATCACAACACAGGTACACTCATCATCACAACACAGGTACACTCATTATCACAGCACAGGTACATTCATCAACACAAAACAGGTACATTCATCATCACAATACAGGTACACTCATCATCACAACACAGGTACACTCATCATCACAACACAGGCACATTCATCACAACACAGGTACATTTATCATCACAACACAGTTACACTCATCATCAGAACACAGGTACACTCATCATCACAACACAGGTACATTCATCATCACAACAAAGGTACACTCATCATCACAACACAGGTACATTCATCATCACAACACAGGTACACTCATCATCACAACACAGGTACATTCATCATCACAACACAGGTACACTCATCATCACAACACAGGTACACTCATCATCAAAACACAGTTACACTCATCATCACAACACAGGTACGCTCATCATCACAACACAGGTACACTCATCATCCCAACACAGGTACACTCATCATCACAACACCGGTATGTTCATCATCACAACACAGGTACACTCATCATCACAATACAGATACACTCATCATCACAACACAGGAACACTCATCACAACACAGGTACACTCATCATCACAACACAGGTACACTCATCATCGCAACACAGGTACACTCATCACAACGCAGGTACACTCATCATCACAACACAGGTACATTCATCATCACAACACAGGTACACTCATTATCACAACAGAGGTACACTCATCATCACAACACAGGTACACTCATCATCACAACACAGGTACACTCATCATCACAAAACAGGTACACACTTCATCACAACACAGGTACACTCATCATTACAACACAGGTACACTCATCATCACAACACAGGTACACTCATCATCACAACACAGGTACACTCATCATCACAACACAGGTACACTCATCCCAACACAGGTATACTCATCATCACAACACAGGTAAACTCATCATCGCAACACAGGTGCACTCATCATTACAACACAGGTACACTCATCATCACAACACAGGTACACTCATCGCAATGTAGGTACACTCGTCATCACAACACAGGCACATTCATCATCGCAACACAGGTACACTCATCATCACAACACAGGTACATTCATCATCACAACACAGGAACACTCCTCATCACAACACAGGTACACTCATCATCAAAACACAGATACACTCATCATCACAGCACAGGTACATTCATCAACACAACACAGGTACATTCATCATTACAACACAGGTACACTCATCATCACAACACAGATACACTCATCATCACAAAACAGGTATACTCATCACAACACAGGTACACTCATCATCACAACACAGGTACACTCATCATCACAACACAGGTACATTCATAATCACAACACAGGTACATTTATCATCACAACACATGTACACTCATCATCACAACGCAAGTACACTCATCATCACAACACAGGTATACTCATCATCACAACACAGGTAAACTCATCATCACAACACAGGTACATTCATCATCACAATACAGGTACACTCATCATCACAACACAAGTACACTCATCATCACAACACAGGTACACTCATCATCACAACACAGGTACAATCATCATCACAATACAGGTACACTCATCATCACAACACACGTACACTCATCATCACAACACAGGTACACATCATCACAACACAGGTACACTCATCATCACAACACAGGTACACTCATCATCACAACACAGGTACACTCATTATCACAGCACAGGTACATTCATCAACACAAAACAGGTACATTCATCATCACAATACAGGTACACTCATCATCACAACACAGGTACACTCATCATCACAACACAGGCACATTCATCACAACACAGGTACATTTATCATCACAACACAGTTACACTCATCATCAGAACACAGGTACACTCATCATCACAACACAGGTACATTCATCATCACAACAAAGGTACACTCATCATCACAACACAGGTACATTCATCATCACAACACAGGTACACTCATCATCACAACACAGGTACATTCATCATCACAACACAGGTACACTCATCATCACAACACAGGTACACTCATCATCAAAACACAGTTACACTCATCATCACAACACAGGTACGCTCATCATCACAACACAGGTACACTCATCATCCCAACACAGGTACACTCATCATCACAACACCGGTATGTTCATCATCACAACACAGGTACACTCATCATCACAATACAGATACACTCATCATCACAACACAGGAACACTCATCACAACACAGGTACACTCATCATCACAACACAGGTACACTCATCATCGCAACACAGGTACACTCATCACAACGCAGGTACACTCATCATCACAACACAGGTACATTCATCATCACAACACAGGTACACTCATTATCACAACAGAGGTACACTCATCATCACAACACAGGTACACTCATCATCACAACACAGGTACACTCATCATTACAAAACAGGTACACACTTCATCACAACACAGGTACACTCATCATTACAACACAGGTACACTCATCATCACAACACAGGTACACTCATCATCACAACACAGGTACACTCATCCCGACACAGGTACACTCATCGTCACAACACAGGTACACTCATCATCACAACAGAGGTACACTCATCATTACAACACAGGTACACTCATCATCACAACACAGATACACTCATCATCACAACACAGATACACTCATCATTACAACATAGGTACACTCATCATCACAACACAGGTACACTCATAATCACAACACAGGTACACTCATCATCACAACACAGGTACGCTCATCATCACAACACAGGTACAGTCATCATCACAACACAGGTACACTCATCATCACAACACAGGTACAATCATCATCACAACACAGGTACACTCATCATCACAATACAGGTACACTCATCATCACAACACAGGTACACTCATCATCACAACACAAGTACACTCATCATTACAACAGAGATACACTCATCATCGCCAGTAGGCCTTCTGCAGTATCCTTCGTTCTTATGTTCTTATCATCTCAATACAGGTACACTCATCATTACAACACAGGTACACTCATCATCACAACACAGATACACTCATCATCACAACACAGATACACTCATCATTACAACATAGGTACACTCATCATCACAACACAGGTACACTCATCATCACAACACAGGAACACTCATCACAACACAGGTACACTCATCATCACAACACAGGTACACTCATCATCACAACACAGGTACACTCATCATCACAGCACAGTTACATTCATCAACACAACACAGGTACATTCATCATCACAACACAGGTACACTCATCATCACAACACAGGTACACTCATCATCACAACACAGGTACATTCATCATCACAACACAGGAACACTCCTCATCACAACACAGGTACACTCATCATCAAAACACAGATACACTCATCATCACAGCACAGGTACATTCATCAACACAACACAGGTACATTCATCATTACAACACAGGTACACTCATCATCACAACTCAGATACATTCATCATCACAAAACAGGTATACTCATCACAACACAGGTACACTCATCATCACAACACAGGTACACTCATCATCACAACACAGGTACATTCATAATCACAACACAGGTACATTTATCATCACAACACATGTACACTCATCATCACAACGCAAGTACACTCATCATCACAACACAGGTATACTCATCATCACAACACAGGTAAACTCATCATCACAACACAGGTACATTCATCATCACAATACAGGTACACTCATCATCACAACACAAGTACAATCATCATCACAACACACTTACACTCATCATCACAACACAGGTACAATCATCATCACAATACAGGTACACTCATCATCACAACACACGTACACTCATCATCACAACACAGGTACACATCATCACAACACAGGTACACTCATCATCACAACACAGGTACACTCATCATCACAACACAGGTACACTCATTATCACAGCACAGGTACATTCATCAACACAAAACAGGTACATTCATCATCACAATACAGGTACACTCATCATCACAACACAGGTACACTCATCATCACAACACAGGTACATTCATAATCACAACACAGGTACATTTATCATCACAACACATGTACACTCATCATCACAACGCAAGTACACTCATCATCACAACACAGGTATACTCATCATCACAACACAGGTAAACTCATCATCACAACACAGGTACATTCATCATCACAATACAGGTACACTCATCATCACAACACAAGTACACTCATCATCACAACACAGGTACACTCATCATCACAACACAGGTACAATCATCATCACAATACAGGTACACTCATCATCACAACACACGTACACTCATCATCACAACACAGGTACACATCATCACAACACAGGTACACTCATCATCACAACACAGGTACACTCATCATCACAACACAGGTACACTCATTATCACAGCACAGGTACATTCATCAACACAAAACAGGTACATTCATCATCACAATACAGGTACACTCATAATCACAACACAGGTACATTCATCATCACAACACAGGCACATTCATCACAACACAGGTACATTTATCATCACAACACAGTTACACTCATCATCAGAACACAGGTACACTCATCATCACAACACAGGTACATTCATCATCACAACAAAGGTACACTCATCATCACAACACAGGTACATTCATCATCACAACACAGGTACACTCATCATCACAACACAGGTACATTCATCATCACAACACAGGTACACTCATCATCACAACACAGGTACACTCATCATCACAACACAGTTACACTCATCATCACAACACAGGTACGCTCATCATCACAACACAGGTACACTCATCATCACAACACAGGTACACTCATCATCACAACACCGGTAGGTTCATCATCACAACACAGGTACACTCATCATCACAATACAGATACACTCATCATCACAACACAGGAACACTCATCACAACACAGGTACACTCATCATCACAACACGGGTACACTCATCATCGCAACACAGGTACACTCATCACAACACAGGTACACTCATCATCACAACACAGGTACATTCATCATCACAACACAGGTACACTCATTATCACAACAGAGGTACACTCATCATCACAACACAGGTACACTCATCATCACAACACAGGTACACTCATCATTACAAAACAGGTACACACTTCATCACAACACAGGTACACTCATCATTACAACACAGGTACACTCATCATCACAACACAGGTACACTCATCATCACAACACAGGTACACTCATCCCGACACAGGTACACTCATCGTCACAACACAGGTACACTCATCATCACAACAGAGTTACACTCATCATTACAACACAGGTACACTCATCATCACAACACAGATACACTCATCATCACAACACAGATACACTCATCATTACAACATAGGTACACTCATCATCACAACACAGGTACACTCATAATCACAACACAGGTACACTCATCATCACAACACAGGTACGCTCATCATCACAACACAGGTACAGTCATCATCACAACACAGGTACACTCATCATCACAACACAGGTACAATCATCATCACAACACAGGTACACTCATCATCACAATACAGGTACACTCATCATCACAACACAGGTACACTAATCATCACAACACAAGTACACTCATCATTACAACAGAGATACACTCATCATCGCCAGTAGGCCTTCTGCAGTATCCTTCGTTCTTATGTTCTTATGTTCTTATCATCTCAATACAGGTACACTCATCATTACAAGATAGGTACACTCATCATCACAACACAGGTACACTCATCATCACAACACATGAACAATCATCATCACAACACAGGTACGCTCATCATCACAACACAGGTACACTCATGCTCACAACACAGGTACAATCATCATCACAACACAGGTACACTCATCATCACAATACAGATACTCTCAGCATCACAACACAGGAACACTCATCACAACACAGGTACACTCATCATCACAACACAGGTACACTCATCATCACAACACAGGTACACTCATCATCACAGCACAGTTACATTCATCAACACAACACAGGTACATTCATCATCACAACACAGGTACACTCATCATCACAACACAGGTACACTCATCATCACAACACAGGTACATTCATCATCACAATACAGGTACACTCATCATCACAACACAAGTACACTCATCATCACAACACAGGTACACTCATCATCACAACACAGGTACAATCATCATCACAATACAGGTACACTCATCATCACAACACACGTACACTCATCATCACAACAAAGGTACACATCATCACAACACAGGTACACTCATCATCACAACACAGGTACACTCATCATCACAACACAGGTACACTCATTATCACAGCACAGGTACATTCATCAACACAAAACAGGTACATTCATCATCACAATACAGGTACACTCATCATCACAACACAGGTACACTCATCATCACAACACAGGCACATTCATCACAACACAGGTACATTTATCATCACAACACAGTTACACTCATCATCAGAACACAGGTACACTCATCATCACAACACAGGTACATTCATCATCACAACAAAGGTACACTCATCATCACAACACAGGTACATTCATCATCACAACACAGGTACACTCATCATCACAACACAGGTACATTCATCATCACAACACAGGTACACTCATCATCACAACACAGGTAAACTCATCATCACAACACAGTTACACTCATCATCACAACACAGGTACGCTCATCATCACAACACAGGTACACTCATCATCACAACACAGGTACACTCATCATCACAACACCGGTATGTTCATCATCACAACACAGGTACACTCATCATCACAATACAGATACACTCATCATCACAACACAGGAACACTCATCACAACACAGGTACACTCATCATCACAACACAGGTACACTCATCATCGCAACACAGGTACACTCATCACAACACAGGTACACTCATCATCACAACACAGGTACATTCATCATCACAACACAGGTACATTCATCATCAAAACACAGGTACACTCATTATCACAACAGAGGTACACTCATCATCACAACACAGGTACACTCATCATCACAACACAGGTACACTCATCATTACAAAACAGGTACACACTTCATCACAACACAGGTACACTCATCATTACAACACAGGTACACTCATCATCACAACACAGGTACACTCATCATCACAACACAGGTACACTCATCCCGACACAGGTACACTCATCGTCACAACACAGGTACACTCATCATCACAACAGAGGTACACTCATCATTACAACACAGGTACACTCATCATCACAACACAGATACACTCATCATCACAACACAGATACACTCATCATTACAACATAGGTACACTCATCATCACAACACAGGTACACTCATAATCACAACACAGGTACACTCATCATCACAACACAGGTACGCTCATCATCACAACACAGGTACAGTCATCATCACAACACAGGTACACTCATCATCACAACACAGGTACAATCATCATCACAACACAGGTACACTCATCATCACAATACAGGTACACTCATCATCACAACACAGGTACACTCATCATCACAACACAAGTACACTCATCATTACAACAGAGATACACTCATCATCGCCAGTAGGCCTTCTGCAGTATCCTTCGTTCTTATGTTCTTATGTTCTTATCATCTCAATACAGGTACACTCATCATTACAACACAGGTACACTCATCATCACAACACAGATACACTCATCATCACAACACAGATACACTCATCATTACAACATAGGTACACTCATCATCACAACACAGGTACACTCATCATCACAACACAGGAACAATCATCATCACAACACAGGTACGCTCATCATCACAACACAGGTACACTCATGCTCACAACACAGGTACAATCATCATCACAACACAGGTACACTCATCATCACAATACAGATACTCTCAGCATCACAACACAGGAACACTCATCACAACACAGGTACACTCATCATCACAACACAGGTACACTCATCATCACAACACAGGTACACTCATCATAACAGCACAGTTACATTCATCAACACAACACAGGTACATTCATCATCACAACACAGGTACACTCATCATCACAACACAGGTACACTCATCATCACAACACAAGCACATTCATCACAACACAGATACATTTATCATCACAACACAGTTACACTCATCATCACAACACAGGTACACTCATCGTCACAACACAGGTACATTCATCATCACAACACAGGTACACTCATCATCACAACACAAGCACATTCATCACAACACAGATACATTTATCATCACAACACAGATACATTTATCATCACAACACAGTTACACTCATCATCACAACACAGGTACACTCATCGTCACAACACAGGTACATTCATCATCACAACACAGGTACACTCGTCATCACAACACAGGTTCACTCATCATCACAACACAGGTTCACTCATCATCACAACACAGGTACGCTCATCATCACAACACAGGTACACTCATCATCACAACACAGACACATTCATCATCACAACACAGGTAGATTCATCATCACAACACAGGTACACTCATCATCACAATAGGGGTACACTCATCATCACAACACAGGTACACTCATCATCACAACACAGGTACACTCATCACAACACAGGTACACTCATCATCACAACACAGGTACACTCATCACAACACAGGTACACTCATCACAACACAGGTACACTCATCATCACAACACAGGTACACTCATCACAACACAGGTACACTCATCACAACACAGGTACACTCATCATCACAACACAGGTACACTCATCACAACACAGGTACACTCATCATCACAACACAGGTACACTCATCACAACACAGGTACACTCATCACAACACAGGTACACTCATCATTACAACGTTATTAAAAATAACAATATAAGCTTCAGGTGCGACAACACTGGTGGTGTTGGTACAACATGATCGACATCACTGGTGGTGTTGGTACAACATGATCGACAACACTGGTGGTGTTGGTACAACATGATCGACAACACTGGAGGTGTTGGTACAACATGATCGACAACACTGGTAGTGTTGGTACAACATGATCGACAACACTGGTGGTGTTGGTACAACATGATCGGCAACACTGGTGGTGTTGTTACAACATGATCGACAACACTGGTGGTGTTGGTACAACATGATCGACAACACTGGTGGTGCTGGTACAACATGATCGACAACTCTGGTGGTGTTGGTACAACATGATCGACAACACTGGTGGTGTTGGTACAACATGATCGACAACACTGGAGGTGTTGGTACAACATGATCGACAACACTGGTGGTGTTGGTACAACATTATCGACAACACTGGTGGTGTTGGTACAACATGATCGACAACACTGGTGGTGTTGGTACAACATGATCGACAACACTGGTGGTGTTGGTAGAACATGATCGACAACACGTGGTGTTGGTACAACATGATCGACAACACTGGTGGTGTTGGTACACCATGATCGACAACACTGGTGGTGTTGGTACAACATGATCGACAACACTGGTGGTGTTGGTACAACATGATCGACAACACTGGTGGTGTTGGTACAACATGATCGACAACACTGGTGGTGTTGGTACAGCATGATCGACAACACTTGTGGTGTTGGTACAACATGATCGACAACACTGGTGGTGTTGGTACAACATGATCGACAACACTGGTGGTGTTGGTACAACATGATCGACAACACTGGTGGTGTTGGTACAACATGATCGACAACACTGGTGGTGTTGGTACAACATGATCGACAACACTGGTGGTGTTGGTACAACATGATCGACAACACTGGTGGTGTTGGTACAACATGATCGACAACACTGGTGGTGTTGGTACAACATGATCGACAACACTGGTGGTGTTGGTACAACATGATCGACAAAACTGGTGGTGTTGGTACATGATCCACAACACTGGTGGTGTTGGTACAACATGATCGACAACACTGGTGGTGTTGGTACATGATCGACAACACTGGTGGTGTTGGTACAACATGATCGACAACACTGGTGGTGTTGGTACAACGACAACACTAGCGGTATTGGTACAACATGATCGACAACACTGGTGGTGTTGGTACAACATGATCGACAACACTGGTGGTGTTGGTACATCATGATCGACAACACTGGTGGTGTTGGTACATCATGATCGACAACACTGGTGGTGTTGGTACAACATGATCGACAACACTGGTGGTGTTGGTACAACATGATCGACAACACTGGTGGTGTTGGTACAACATGATCGACAACACTGGTGGTGTTGGTACAACATGATCGACAACACTGGTGGTGTTGGTACAACATGATCGACAACACTGGTGGTGTTGGTACAACATGATCGACAACACTGGTGGTGTTGGTACAACATGATCGACAACACTGGTAGTGTTGGTACAACATGATCGACAACACTGGTGGTGTTGGTACAACATGATCGACAACACTGGTGGTGTTGGTACAACATGATCGACAACACTGGTGGTGTTGGTACAACATGATCGACAACACTGGTGGTGTTGGTACAACATGATCGACAACACTGGTGGTGTTGGTACAACATGATCGACAACACTGGTCGTGTTGGTACAACATGATCGACGACACTGGTGGTGTTGGTACAACATGATCGACAACACTGGTGGTGTTGGTACAACATGATCGACGACACTGGTGGTGTTGGTATGATTGATGACACTGGTGGTGTTGGTATGATTGATGACACTGGTGGTGTTGGTATGATTGATGACACTGGTGGTGTTGGTATGATTGATGACACTGGTGGTGTTGGTACAACATGGTCGACAACACTGGTGGTGTTGGTACATGATCGACAACACTGGTGTTGTTGGTACACCATGATCGACAACACTGGTGGTTTTGGTACAACATGATCGACAACACTGGTGGTGTTGGTACAACATGGTCGACAACACTGGTGGTGTTGGTACAACATAATCGACAACACTGGTGGTGTTGGTACAACATGATCGACAACAGTGGTGGTGTTGGTACAACATGATCGACAATACTGGTGGTGTTGGTACAACATGATCGACAACACTGGTGGTGTTGGTACAACATGAGCAACAACACTGGTAGTGTTGGCACAACATGAACAACAAAACTGGTGGTGTTGGTACAACATTAACAACAACACTGGTGGTGTTGCTACAACGTTAGCAACAACACTGATTGTGTTGGTACAACATGAACAGCAACACTGGTGGTGTTGCTACAACTTGAACAGCAACACTGGTAGTGTTGGTACAACATGAACAACAACACTGGTGGTGTTGCTACATGAACAACTACACTGGTGGTGTTGGTACAGCATCAACAACAACACTGGTGGTGTTGGTACAACAGGAACAACAACACTGGTGGTGTTGGTACAACATGAGCAACAACAATGGTGGTGTTGGTACAATATGAACAACAAAACTGGTGGTGTTGGTACAACATGAACAACAACACTGGTAGTGTTGGTACAACATGATCGACAACACTGGTGGTGTTGGTATAACATGATCGACAACACTGGTCGTGTTGATACAACATGATCGACAACACTGGTGGTGTTGGTACAACATGATCGACAACACTGGTGGTGTTGGCACAACATGATCGACAACACTGGTGGTGTTGGTACATAATGATCGACAACACTGGTGGTGTTGGTACAACATGGTCGAGAACACTGGTGGTGTTGGTACAACATGATCGACAACACTGGTGGTGTTGGTACAACATGATCGACAACACTGGTAGTGTTGGTACAACATGATCGACAACACTGGTGGTGTTGTTACAACATGATCGACAACACTGGTGGTGTTGGTACAACATGATCGACAACACTGGTGGTGTTGGTACAACATGATCGACAACACTGGTGGTGTTGGTACAACATGATCGACAACACTGGTGGTGTTGGTACAACATGATCGACAACACTGGTGGTGTTGGTACAACATGATCGACAACACTGGTGGTGTTGGTATAACATGATCGACAACACTGGTCGTGTTGATACAACATGATCGACAACACTGGTGGTGTTGGTACACCATGATCGACAACACTGGTGGTGTTGGTACAACATAATCGACAACACTGGTGGTGTTGGTACAACATGGTCGACAACGCTGGTGGTGTTGGTACAACATGATCGACAACACTGGTGGTGTTGCTTCAACATGATCGACAAAACTGGTGGTGTTGGTACAACATGAACAACAGCACTGGTGGTGTTGGTACAACATGATCGACAACAGTGGTGGTGTTGGTACAACATGATCGACAACACTGGTGGTGTTGGTACAACATGATCGACAACACTGGTGGTGTTGGTACAACATGAGCAACAACACTGGTAGTGTTGGTACAACATGAACAACAAAACTGGTGGTGTTGGTACAACATTAACAACAACACTGGTGGTGTTGCTACAACGTGAGCAACAACACTGATTGTGTTGGTACAACATGAACAGCAACACTGGTGGTGTTGCTACAACATGAACAACAACACTGGTGGTGTTGCTACAACTTGAACAGCAACACTGGTAGTGTTGGTACAACATGAACAACAAAACTGGTGGTGTTGGTACAACATTAACAACAACACTGGTGGTGTTGCTACAACATGAACAACAACACTGGTGGTGTTGCTACAACTTGAACAGCAACACTGGTAGTGTTGGTACAACATGAACAACAACACTGGTGGTGTTGCTACATGAACAACTACACTGGTGGTGTTGGTACTGCATGAACAACAACACTGGTGGTGTTGGTGCAACATGAACAACAACACTGGTGGTGCTGGTACAACATGAACAACAACACTGGTGGTGTTGGTACAACATGAGCAACAACAATGGTGGTGTTGGTACAATATGAACAACAAAACTGGTGGTGTTGGTACAACATGAACAACAACACTGGTGGTGTTGCTACAACATGAACAACAACACTGGTAGTGTTGGTACAACATGAACAACAACACTGGTGGTGTTGCTACATGAACAACTACACTGGTGGTGTTGGTACAGCATGAACAACAACACTGGTGGTGTTGGTACAACATGAACAACAACACTGGTGGTGTTGGTACAACATGAACAACAACACTGATGGTGTTGCTACATGAACAACTACACTGGTGGTGTTGGGACAACATGAACAACAACGCTGGTGGTGTTGGTACATGAACAAGAACACTGGTGGTGTTGGCACAACATGAACAACAATACTGGTGGTGTTGGTACAACATGAACAACAACACTGGTGGTGTTGGTACAACATGAACAACAACACTGGTGATGTTGGTACAACATGAACAACAACACTATTGGTGTTGCTACATCAACAACAACACTGGTGGTGTTGGTACAACATCAACAACAACACAGGTGGTGTTGGTACAACATCAACAACAACACAGGTGGTGTTGGTACAACATCAACAACAACACAGGTGGTGTTGGTACAACATCAACAACAACACAGGTGGTGTTGGTACAACATCAACAACAACACAGGTGGTGTTGGTACAACATCAACAACAACACAGGTGGTGTTGGTACAACATCAACAACAACACTGGTGGTGTTGGTACAACATCAACAACAACACTGGTGGTGTTGGTACAACATCAACAACAACACAGGTGGTGTTGGTACAACATCAACAACAACACAGGTGGTGTTGGTACAACATCAACAACAACACAGGTGGTGTTGGTACAACATCAACAACAACACTTGTGTTGTTGGTACAACATGAACAACAACACTGGTGGTGTTGGTACAACATGAACAACAACACTGGTGGTGTTGGTACAACATCAACAACAACACTGGTGGTGTTGGTACAACATGAACAACAACACTGGTGGTGTTGGTACAACATCAACAACAACACTGGTGGTGTTGGTACAACATCAACAACAACACTGGTGGTGTTGGTACAACATCAACAACAACACTGGTGGTGTTGGTACAACATGAACAACAACACTGGTGGTGTTGCCATAAGATAAACAACACTGGCAACAAGGAGAGTGTATTAACAAAGAAGTTAAACCTGCCAGTCATTGCAACTAACTGCAACAACACCACCGTTCCTGCACGCGCACACACACACACACACACACACACACACACACACACACACACACACACACACACACACACACACACACACACACACACACACACACACACACACACACACACACACACACACACACACACACGCACACACACACACACACACACACACTCACACACACACACACACAACCGAGGAAGAAGTGAAGAGGCTTCTGAGTGAGCTAGATACCTCAAAGGCAATGGGGCCAGATAACATCTCCCCATGGGTATTGAGAGAGGGAGCAGAGGCGCTATGTGTACCCCTAACAACAATATTCAATACATCTATCGAAACAGGGAGATTGCCTGAGGCATGGAAGACAGCAAATGTAGTCCCAATCTTTAAAAAAGGAGACAGACATGAAGCATTAAACTACAGACCAGTGTCACTGACATGTATAGTATGCAAAATCATGGAGAAGATTATCAGAAGAGTGGTGGAACACCTAGAAAGGAACGATCTCATCAACAGCAGCCAACATGGTTTCAGGGACGGGAAATCCTGTGTCACAAACCTACTGGAGTTCTATGACATGGTGACAGCAGTAAGACAAGAGAGAGAGGGGTGGGTGGATTGCATTTTCTTGGACTGCAAGAAGGCGTTTGACACAGTTCCACACAAGAGATTGGTGCAAAAACTGGAGGACCAAGCAGGGATAACAGGGAAGGCACTACAATGGATCAGGGAATACTTGTCAGGAAGACAGCAGCGAGTCATGGTACGTGGCGAGGTGTCAGAGTGGGCACCTGTGACCAGCGGGGTCCCACAGGGGTCAGTCCTAGGACCAGTGCTGTTTCTGGTATTTGTGAACGACATGACGGAAGGAATAGACTCTGAGGTGTCCCTGTTTGCAGATGACGTGAAGTTGATGAGAAGAATTCACTCGATCGAAGACCAGGCAGAACTACAAAGGGATCTGGACAGGCTGCAGACCTGGTCCAGCAATTGGCTCCTGGAGTTCAATAACCCAGCTGTCAGGAACAGTACTGGCACTTAATAACTCAACTGTCAGGAACAGTACTGGCACTTAATAATTCAGCTGTCAGGAACAGTACTGGTACTTAATAACCCAGCTGTCAGGAACAGTACTGGCACTTAATAACTCAACTGTCAGGAACAGTACTGGCACTTAATAACTCAGCTGTCAGGAACAGTACTGGCACTTAGTAACTCAGCTGTCAGGAACAGTACTGGTACTTAATAACTCAGCTGTCAGGAACAGAACTGGCACTTAATAACTCAACTGTCAGGAACAGTACTGGTACTTAATAACTCAGCTCTCAGGAACAGTACTAACGCATAATAACTCAGCTGTCAGGAACAGTACTGGCACTTAATAACCCAGCTGTCAGGAACAGTACTGACGCATAATAACTCAGCTGTCAGGAACAGTACTGGCACTTAATAACTCAGCTGTCAGGAACAGTACTGGCACTTAATAACCCAGCTGTCAGGAACAGTACTGACGCATAATAACTCAGCTGTCAGGAACAGTACTGACGCATAATAACTCAGTTGTCAGGATCAGTACTGGCACTTAATAACTCAGCTGTCAGGAACAGTACTGACGCATAATAATTCAGCTGTCAGGAACAGTATTGACGCATAATAACTCAGCTGTCAGGAACAGTACTGAAACATAATAACTCAGCTGTCAGGAACAGTACTGACGCATAATAACTCAGCTGTCAGGAACAGTACTGACGTATAATAACCCAGCTGTCAGGAACAGTACTGACGCATAATAACCCAGCTGTCAGGAACAGTACTGACGCATAATAACTCAGCTGTCAGGAACAGTATTGACGCATAATAACTCAGCTGTCAGGAACAGTACTGACGCATAATAACTCAGCTGTCAGGAACAGTACTGGCACTTAATAACCCAGCTGTCAGGAACAGTACTGACGCATAATAACTCAGCTGTCAGGAACAGTACTGACGCATAATAACTCAGCTGTCAGGAACAGTACTGACGCATAATAACTCACACGGGACTTTGATTTCATCAATTATAATGCAAGTTGTCGCGAAGTAACTCGGTAATGGTTCTTCAGATCGGCTTCAAACGTTCCTTGCTGATGTGTGTGCTACTCACAAGACGTTTATAATTGTTACTGGACTACGCAGGCGCAGTGTCACTTGTTTATCATCTAGGTCCAAGACAGAGTCAGCGCTGCTTCTGTTCGTGTTGGTGCAAATTTAATAAAGAAAATAGTTAATGTGGGAATTGTAAATGGTAGATTACTGATTGACGAGATACACCAGCGAGGTTAACACTACAGTCTACAGCAGGGGTCCTTAACCTGTGACCAGGGGCCACATGCGGCCCGGGGGCCACATACTGTGTCCCACCCTCTACTACACTACAGTCCACAGCAGGGGTCCTTAACCTGTGACCAGGGGCCACATGCGGCCCGGGGGCCACATACTGTGTCCCAGCCTCTACTACACTACAGTCTACAGCAGGGGTCCTTAACCTGTGACCCGGGGGCCACATGCAACCCGGGGGCCACATACTGTGTCCCAGCCTCTACTACACTACAGTCTACAGCAGGGGTCCTTAACCTGTGACCCGGGGGCCACATGCAACCCGGGGGCCACATACTGTGTCCCAGCCTCTACTACACTACAGTCTACAGCAGGAGTCCTTAACCTGTAACCCGGGGGCCACATGCAACCCGGGGGCCACATACTGTGTCCCAGCCTCTACTACACTACAGTCTACAGCAGGGGTTCTTAATCTGTGACCCGGGGGCCACATGCAACCCGGGGGCCACATACTGTGTCCCAGCCTCTACTACACTACAGTCTACAGCAGGGGTCCTTAACCTGTGACCAGGGGCCACATGCAACCCGGGGGCCACATACTGTGTCCCACCCTCTACTACACTACAGTCTACAGCAGGGGTCCTTAACCTGTGACCAGGTGCCACATGCGACACGGGGGCCACATACTGTGTCCCAGCCTCTACTACACTACAGTCTACAGCAGGCGTTCTTAACCTGTGACCAGGGGCCACATGCGGCCCGGGGGCCACATACTGTGTCCCACCCTCTACTACACTACAGTCTACAGCAGGGGTCCTTAACCTGTGACCAGGGGCCACATGCGGCCCGGGGGCCACATACTGTGTCCCAGCCTCTACTACACTACAGTCTAAAGCAGGCGTTCTTAACCTGTGACCAGGGGCCACATGCGGCCCGGGGGTCACATACTGTGTCCCAGCCTCTACTACACTACAGTCTACAGCAGGGGTCCTTAACCTGTGACCAGGGGCCACATGCAACCCGGGGGCCACATACTGTGTCCCAGCCTCTACTACACTACAGTCTACAGCAGGGGTCCTTAACCTGTGACCAGGGGCCACATGCGGCCCGGGGGCCACATACTGTGTCCCAGCCTCTACTACACTACAGTCTACAGCAGGGGTTCTTAACCTGTGACCAGGGGCCACATGCGGCCCGGGGGCCACATACTGTGTCCCAGCCTCTACTACACTACAGTCTACAGCAGGGGTCCTTAACCTGTGACCAGGGGCCACATGCGGCCCGGGGGCCATATACTGTGTCCCAGCCTCTACTACACTACAGTCTACAGCAGGGGTCCCCAACCTGCCACCCAGGGGCCACATGCGACCCGGGGGCCACATACTGCGTCCCACCCTCTACTACACTACAGTCTACAGCAGGGGTCCTTAATCTGTGACCAGGGGTCCACATGCGAACCGGGGGCCACATACTGTGTCCCACCCTCTACTACACTACAGTCTACAGCAGGGGTCCTTAATCTGTGACCAGGGGCCCACATGCGACCCGGGGGCCACATACTGTGTCCCACCCTCTACTACACTACAGTCTACAGCAGGGGTCCTTAATCTGTGACCAGGGAGCCACATGCGACCCGGGGGCCACATACTGTGTCCCACCCTCTACTACACTACAGTCTACAGCAGGGGTCCCCAACCTGCCACCCAGGGGCCACATGCGACCCGGGGGCCACATACTGTATCCCAGCCTCTACTACACTACAGTCTACAGCAGGGGTCCCCAACCAGCCACCCAGGGGCCACATGCGACCCGGGGGCCTCATACTGTGTCCCAGCCTCTACTACACTACGGTCTACAGCAGGGGTCCCCAACCTGCGGCCCGGGGACCACATGCGACCCAGGGGCCACATGCGGCCCTCACATGAAATTATAAATTCCCCTGTGTGTAGGTTCCTCACTGTGTGTAGGTGCCTCACTGTGTGTAGGTGCCTCACTGTGTGTAGGTTCCTCACTGTGTGTAGGTTCCTCACTGTGTGTAGGTGCCTCACTGTGTGTAGGTTCCTCACTGTGTGTAGGTGCCTCACTGTGTGTAGGTGCCTCACTGTGTGTAGGTTCCTCACTGTGTGTAGGTTCCTCACTGTGTGTAGGTGCCTCACTGTGTGTAGGTGCCTCACTGTGTGTAGGTTCCTCACTGTGTGTAGGTGCCTCACTGTGCGTAGGTTCCTCACTGTGTGTAGGTTCCTCACTGTGTGTAGGTTCCTCACTGTGTGTAGGTGCCTCACTGTGTGTAGGTGCCTCACTGTGTGTAGGTGCCTCACTGTGTGTAGGTGCCTCACTGTGTGTAGGTGCCTCACTGTGTGTAGGTTCCTCACTGTGTGTAGGTGCCTCACTGTGTGTAGGTGCCTCACTGTGTGTAGGTGCCTCACTGTGTGTAGGTGCCTCACTGTGTGTAGGTGCCTCACTGTGTGTAGGTGCCTCACTGTGTGTAGGTGCCTCACTGTGTGTAGGTGCCTCACTGTGTGTAGGTTCCTCACTGTGTGTAGGTGCCTCACTGTGTGTAGGTTCCTCACTGTGTGTAGGTGCCTCACTGTGTGTAGGTGCCTCACTGTGTGTAGGTGCCTCACTGTGTGTAGGTGCCTCACTGTGTGTAGGTGCCTCACTGTGTGTAGGTTCCTCACTGTGTGTAGGTGCCTCACTGTGTGTAGGTGCCTCACTGTGTGTAGGTTCCTCACTGTGTGTAGGTGCCTCACTGTGTGTAGGTGCCTCACTGTGTGTAGGTGCCTCACTGTGTGTAGGTTCCTCACTGTGTGTAGGTGCCTCACTGTGTGTAGGTGCCTCACTGTGTGTAGGTGCCTCACTGTGTGTAGGTGCCTCACTGTGTGTAGGTGCCTCACTGTGTGTAGGTGCCTCACTGTGTGTAGGTGCCTCACTGTGTGTAGGTTCCTCACTGTGTGTAGGTTCCTCACTGTGTGTAGGTGCCTCACTGTGTGTAGGTTCCTCACTGTGTGTAGGTGCCTCACTGTGTGTAGGTGCCTCACTGTGTGTAGGTGCCTCACTGTGTGTAGGTGAATCACTGTGTGTAGGTTCCTCACTGTGTGTAGGTTCCTCACTGTGTGTAGGTGCCTCACTGTGTGTAGGTGCCTCACTGTGTGTAGGTTCCTCACTGTGTGTAGGTGCCTCACTGTGTGTAGGTTCCTCACTGTGTGTAGGTGCCTCACTGTGTGTAGGTGCCTCACTGTGTGTAGGTGCCTCACTGTGTGTAGGTGCCTCACTGTGTGTAGGTGCCTCACTGTGTGTAGGTGGCTCACTGTGTGTTGGTGGGTGTAGGTGCCTCACTGTGTGTAGGTGCCTCACTGTGTGTAGGTTCCTCACTGTGTGTAGGTGCCTCACTGTGTGTAGGTTCCTCACTGTGTGTAGGTGCCTCACTGTGTGTAGGTGCCTCACTGTGTGTAGGTGCCTCACTGTGTGTAGGTGCCTCACTGTGTGTAGGTTCCTCACTGTGTGTAGGTGCCTCACTGTGTGTAGGTGCCTCACTGTGTGTAGGTTCCTCACTGTGTGTAGGTGCCTCACTGTGTGTAGGTTCCTCACTGTGTGTAGGTGCCTCACTGTGTGTAGGTTCCTCACTGTGTGTAGGTGCCTCACTGTGTGTAGGTGCCTCACTGTGTGTAGGTGCCTCACTGTGTGTAGGTGCCTCACTGTGTGTAGGTTCCTCACTGTGTGTAGGTGCCTCACTGTGTGTAGGTTCCTCACTGTGTGTAGGTGCCTCACTGTGTGTAGGTTCCTCACTGTGTGTAGGTGCCTCACTGTGTGTAGGTGTGTGTAGGTGCCTCACTGTGTGTAGGTGCCTCACTGTGTGTAGGTGCCTCACTGTGTGTAGGTGCCTCACTGTGTGTAGGTGCCTCACTGTGTGTAGGTTCCTCACTGTGTGTAGGTGCCTCACTGTGTGTAGGTTCCTCACTGTGTGTAGGTGCCTCACTGTGTGTAGGTTCCTCACTGTGTGTAGGTGCCTCACTGTGTGTAGGTGCCTCACTGTGTGTAGGTGCCTCACTGTGTGTAGGTGCCTCACTGTGTGTAGGTTCCTCACTGTGTGTAGGTGCCTCACTGTGTGTAGGTGTGTGTAGGTGCCTCACTGTGTGTAGGTGCCTCACTCACTGTGTGTAGGTGCCTCACTGTGTGTAGGTTCCTCACTGTGTGTAGGTGCCTCACTGTGTGTAGGTTCCTCACTGTGTGTAGGTGCCTCACTGTGTGTAGGTGCCTCACTGTGTGTAGGTGCCTCACTGTGTGTAGGTGCCTCACTGTGTGTAGGTGCCTCACTGTGTGTAGGTGCCTCACTGTGTGTAGGTGCCTCACTGTGTGTAGGTGCCTCACTGTGTGTAGGTGCCTCACTGTGTGTAGGTGCCTCACTGTGTGTAGGTGCCTCACTGTGTGTAGGTGCCTCACTGTGTGTAGGTGCCTCACTGTGTGTAGGTGCCTCACTGTGTGTAGGTGCCTCACTGTGTGTAGGTGCCTCACTGTGTGTAGGTGCCTCACTGTGTGTAGGTGCCTCACTGTGTGTAGGTGCCTCACTGTGTGTAGGTTCCTCACTGTGTGTAGGTGCCTCACTGTGTGTAGGTGCCTCACTGTGTGTAGGTGCCTCACTGTGTGTAGGTGCCTCACTGTGTGTAGGTGCCTCACTGTGTGTAGGTGCCTCACTGTGTGTAGGTGCCTCACTGTGTGTAGGTGCCTCACTGTGTGTAGGTGCCTCACTGTGTGTAGGTGCCTCACTGTGTGTAGGTGCCTCACTGTGTGTAGGTGCCTCACTGTGTGTAGGTGCCTCACTGTGTGTAGGTGCCTCACTGTGTGTAGGTGCCTCACTGTGTGTAGGTTCCTCACTGTGTGTAGGTGCCTCACTGTGTGTAGGTGCCTCACTGTGTGTAGGTGCCTCACTGTGTGTAGGTGCCTCACTGTGTGTAGGTGCCTCACTGTGTGTAGGTGCCTCACTGTGTGTAGGTGCCTCACTGTGTGTAGGTGCCTCACTGTGTGTAGGTGCCTCACTGTGTGTAGGTGCCTCACTGTGTGTAGGTGTAGGTGCCTCACTGTGTGTAGGTGCCTCACTGTGTGTAGGTGCCTCACTGTGTGTAGGTGCCTCACTGTGTGTAGGTGCCTCACTGTGTGTAGGTGCCTCACTGTGTGTAGGTGCCTCACTGGGTGTAGGTGCGTCACTGGGTGTAGGGGCCTCACTCACTGTGTGTAGGTGCCTCACTGTGTGTAGGTGCCTCACTGTGTGTAGGTGCCTCACTGTGTGTAGGTGCCTCACTGTGTGTAGGTGCCTCTCTGTGTGTAGGTGCCTCACTGTGTGTAGGTGCCTCACTGTGTGTAGGTGCCTCACTGTGTGTAGGTGCCTCACTGTGTGTAGGTGATTCACTGTGTGTAGGTGCCTCACTGTGTGTAGGTGCCTCACTGTGTGTAGGTGCCTCACTGTGTGTAGGTGCCTCACTGTGTGTAGGTTCCTCACTGTGTGTAGGTGCCTCACTGTGTGTAGGTTCCTCACTGTGTGTAGGTGCCTCACTGTGTGTAGGTGCCTCACTGTGTGTAGGTGCCTCACTGTGTGTAGGTTCCTCACTGTGTGTAGGTTCCTCACTGTGTGTAGGTGCCTCACTGTGTGTAGGTGCCTCACTGTGTGTAGGTGCCTCACTGTGTGTAGGTGCCTCACTGTGTGTAGGTGCCTCACTGTGTGTAGGTGCCTCACTGTGTGTAGGTGCCTCACTGTGTGTAGGTGCCTCACTGTGTGTAGGTGCCTCACTGTGTGTAGGTTCCTCACTGTGTGTAGGTTCCTCACTGTGTGTAGGTGCCTCACTGTGTGTAGGTGCCTCACTGTGTGTAGGTGCCTCACTGTGTGTAGGTGCCTCACTGTGTGTAGGTGCCTCACTGTGTGTAGGTGCCTCACTGTGTGTAGGTTCCTCACTGTGTGTAGGTGCCTCACTGTGTGTAGGTGCCTCACTGTGTGTAGGTTCCTCACTGTGTGTAGGTTCCTCACTGTGTGTAGGTGCCTCACTGTGTGTAGGTGCCTCACTGTGTGTAGGTGCCTCACTGTGTGTAGGTTCCTCACTGTGTGTAGGTTCCTCACTGTGTGTAGGTGCCTCACTGTGTGTAGGTGCCTCACTGTGTGTAGGTTCCTCACTGTGTGTAGGTTCCTCACTGTGTGTAGGTGCCTCACTGTGTGTAGGTGCCTCACTGTGTGTAGGTGCCTCACTGTGTGTAGGTGATTCACTGTGTGTAGGTGCCTCACTGTGTGTAGGTGCCTCACTGTGTGTAGGTGCCTCACTGTGTGTAGGTTCCTCACTGTGTGTAGGTGCCTCACTGTGTGTAGGTGCCTCACTGTGTGTAGGTGCCTCACTGTGTGTAGGTTCCTCACTGTGTGTAGGTTCCTCACTGTGTGTAGGTGCCTCACTGTGTGTAGGTGCCTCACTGTGTGTAGGTTCCTCACTGTGTGTAGGTGCCTCACTGTGTGTAGGTGCCTCACTGTGTGTAGGTGCCTCACTCCACAGTATCAACAATTAATTACAAAATATTTAAAGCCATTTTACACCAAAACATTATAACCATCTGTAACAACCATCTGTAACAACCAGCTGTAACAACCAGCTGTAACAACCAGCTGTAACAACCATCTGTAACAACCAGCTGTAACAACCAGCTGTAACAACCAGGTGTAACAACCAGCTGTAACAACCAGCTGTAACAACCAGCTGTCACTTGTGGTCGGTGCTGGTTGATTCTGCTAGCACATGTAACATGTATTATGTGCACATGTTACATGTGCACATGTAGTATGTGCTACGCCCGGTGATGTCCACACGCTAGAAATTCTTCTGTCATACGTATTAGGAAACAAATGAAGACTCAGTGTAGTGATGATTGTTTGGTCAGTGATAATAACTTAATATTCAGTACAGATTTACGGCTAACGATGTGGATGATTTATGTGGATGTAAGGGACACCTTCCAGACTGAACCCTTGACCAATTATAACTGTGGTGGGGTAAGCCAGCGGAAGGCCTCGGTCAGATGACCAGAATATCCAGCTGTGGGTCATCATCTAAGACCCGCGTCAGGAAACACTTGTTCTGTTCCCTGACGCACCTAACCTAACCCCTGAACCCTCAGTAGGTCCTGAGCCCTCAGTAGGTTCTGAACTCTCAGTAGGTCCTGAACCCTCAGTAGGTCCTGAACTCTCAGTAGGTCCTGAACCCTCAGTAGGTCCTGAACTCTCAGTAGGTCCTGAACTCTCAGTAGGTCCTGAACCCTCAGTAGGTCCTGAACCCTCAGTAGGTCCTGAACTCTCAGTAGGTTCTGAACCCTCAGTAGGTCCTGAACTCTCAGTAGGTCCTGAACCCTCAGTAGGTCCTGAACTCTCAGTAGGTCCTGAACTCTCAGTAGGTCCTGAACTCTCAGTAGGTCCTGAAACCTCAGTAGGTCCTGAACCCTCAGTAGGTCCTGAACCCTCAGTAGGTCCTTAACCCTCAGTAGGTCCTGAACCCTCAGTAGGTCCTGAACCCTCAGTAGGTCCTGAACTCTCAGTAGGTCCTGAACCCTCAGTAGGTCCTGAACTCTCAGTAGGTCCTGAACTCTCAGTAGGTCCTGAAACCTCAGTAGGTCCTGAACCCTCAGTAGGTCCTGAACCCTCAGTAGGTCCTGAACCCTCAGTAGGTCCTGAACCCTCAGTAGGTCCTGAACCCTCAGTAGGTCCTAAACCCTCAGTAGGTCCTGAACTCTCAGTAGGTCCTGAACCCTCAGTAGGTCCTGAACTCTCGGTAGGTCCTGAACTCTCAGTAGGTCCTGAACTCTCAGTAGGTCCTGAACCCTCAGTAGGTCCTGAACTCTCAGTAGGTTCTGAACTCTCAGTAGGTCCTGAACCCTCAGTAGGTCATGAACTCTCAGTAGGTCCTGAACCCTCAGTAGGTCCTGAACTCTCAGTAGGTCCTGAACTCTCAGTAGATTCTGAACTCTCAGTAGGTCCTGAACCCTCAGTAGGTCCTGAACTCTCAGTAGGTCCTGAACTCTCAGTAGGTCCTGAACCCTCAGTAGGTCCTGAACTCTCAGTAGGTTCTGAACTCTCAGTAGGTCCTGAACCCTCAGTAGGTCCTGAACTCTCAGTAGGTCCTGAACCCTCAGTAGGTTCTGAACCCTCAGTAGGTCCTGAACCCTCAGTAGGTCCTGAACCCTCAGTAGGTCCTGAACCCTCAGTAGGTCCTGAACCCTCAGTAGGTCCTGAACTCTCAGTAGGTCCTGAACCCTCAGTAGGTCCTGAACCCTCAGTAGGTCCTGAACCCTCAGTAGGTCCTGAACCCTCAGTAGGTCCTGAACCCTCAGTAGGTCCTAAACCCTCAGTAGGTCCTGAACCCTCAGTAGGTCCTGAACCCTCAGTAGGTCCTGAACTCTCAGTAGGTCCTGAACCCTCAGTAGGTCCTGAACCCTCAGTAGGTCCTGAACCCTCAGTAGGTCCTGAACCCTCAGTAGGTCCTGAACTCTCAGTAGGTCCTGAACCCTCAGTAGGTTCTGAACCCTCAGTAGGTCCTGAACCCTCAGTAGGTCCTGAACCCTCAGTAGGTCCTGAACCCTCAGTAGATCCTGAACCCTCAGTAGGTCCTGAACTCTCAGTAGGTCCTGAACCCTCAGTAGGTCCTGAACCCTCAGTAGGTCCTGAACCCTCAGTAGGTCCTGAACCCTCAGTAGGTCCTGAACCCTCAGTAGGTCCTAAACCCTCAGTAAGTCCTAAACCCTCAGTAGGTCCTGAACCCTCAGTAGGTCCTGAACTCTCAGTAGGTCCTGAACCCTCAGTAGGTCCTGAACCCTCAGTAGGTCCTGAACCCTCAGTAGGTCCTGAACCCTCAGTAGGTCCTAAACCCTCAGTAGGTCCTGAACTCTCAGTAGGTCCTGAACCCTCAGTAGGTCCTAAACCCTCAGTAGGTCCTGAACCCTCAGTAGGTCCTGAACCCTCAGTAGGTCCTAAACCCTCAGTAGGTCCTGAACCCTCAGTAGGTCCTGAACCCTCAGTAGGTCCTGAACCCTCAGTAGGTCCTGAACCCTCAGTAGGTCCTGAACCCTCAGTAGGTCCTAAACCCTCAGTAGGTCCTGAACTCTCAGTAGGTCCTGAACCCTCAGTAGGTCCTGAACTCTCAGTAGGTCCTGAACTCTCAGTAGGTCCTGAACTCTCAGTAGGTCCTGAACCCTCAGTAGGTCCTGAACTCTCAGTAGGTTCTGAACTCTCAGTAGGTCCTGAACCCTCAGTAGGTCCTGAACTCTCAGTAGGTCCTGAACCCTCAGTAGGTCCTGAACTCTCAGTAGGTCCTGAACTCTCAGTAGGTTCTGAACTCTCAGTAGGTCCTGAACCCTCAGTAGGTCCTGAACTCTCAGTAGGTCCTGAACTCTCAGTAGGTCCTGAACCCTCAGTAGGTCCTGAACTCTCAGTAGGTTCTGAACTCTCAGTAGGTCCTGAACCCTCAGTAGGTCCTGAACTCTCAGTAGGTCCTGAACCCTCAGTAGGTTCTGAACCCTCAGTAGGTCCTGAACCCTCAGTAGGTCCTGAACCCTCAGTAGGTCCTGAACCCTCAGTAGGTCCTGAACTCTCAGTAGGTCCTGAACCCTCAGTAGGTCCTGAACCCTCAGTAGGTCCTGAACCCTCAGTAGGTCCTGAACCCTCAGTAGGTCCTGAACCCTCAGTAGGTCCTAAACCCTCAGTAGGTCCTGAACCCTCAGTAGGTCCTGAACCCTCAGTAGGTCCTGAACTCTCAGTAGGTCCTGAACCCTCAGTAGGTCCTGAACCCTCAGTAGGTCCTGAACCCTCAGTAGGTCCTGAACCCTCAGTAGGTCCTGAACCCTCAGTAGGTCCTGAACCCTCAGTAGGTCCTGAACTCTCAGTAGGTCCTGAACCCTCAGTAGGTCCTGAACCCTCAGTAGGTCCTGAACCCTCAGTAGGTCCTGAACCCTCAGTAGGTCCTGAACCCTCAGTAGGTCCTAAACCCTCAGTAGGTCCTGAACCCTCAGTAGGTCCTGAACCCTCAGTAGGTCCTGAACTCTCAGTAGGTCCTGAACCCTCAGTAGGTCCTGAACCCTCAGTAGGTCCTGAACCCTCAGTAGGTCCTGAACCCTCAGTAGGTCCTGAACCCTCAGTAGGTCCTGAACCCTCAGTAGGTCCTGAACCCTCAGTAGGTCCTGAACCCTCAGTAGGTCCTGAACTCTCAGTAGGTCCTGAACTCTCAGTAGGTCCTGAACCCTCAGTAGGTCCTGAACCCTCAGTAGGTCCTGAACCCTCAGTAGGTCCAGAACCCTCAGTAGGTCCTGAACCCTCAGTAGGTCCAGAACAGTGATAGACTCAGGGTGTTTATGCCTCACCTAAATTGTTAAATACACGTGCAATATATATAATTATTGTGCCATATTATGTTAAGAATATAATGTTAATATCGATCATAACAGAATGTGACCCTTTCAACCTGGCTTTTTAAATTGGCCCTTTTATACTATGTGTGGACTACTGGTCTACAGTGTAGACTACTGTCTACAGTATAAACTACTGGTCTACAGTGTAGACTACTGGTCTACAGTGTAGACTACTGGTCTACAGTGTAGACTACTGGTCTACAGTGTAGACTACTGGTCTACAGTGTAGTCAAATACTCTACGGAGATCCCCAGCCGAGTTTGGGAGAGTGATTGGTCTTCTATATTCAGTCTGAGTTGAGTTCCAGCTCCCTGGCCTCCTGAGGGAGTGGACGTCCAGCTACTGGGTTTAAAATGTTACTAGTAAAGATCTCTTGATTCAAGGCATTAGAGCTAACCTAATGTTAAGTGTATCAAACCTGATTACATCTCATTCAACAAATGTTAAATTTTTACCACAAATTTTAAGCTCCACCATCAACATAATATTATTAATAATTTGAACACCATCACCAATAATAATAATAATAATAATAATAATAATAATAATAATAATAATAATAAAAGGCACAATACCGTGATTGGAACGATACACAAATAACCCGCACATAAAAGAGAGAAGCTTACGACGACGTTTCGGTCCGACTTGGACCATTGACAAAGTCACACTAACCCACCTCCGTCACTCTCAAGACTTCATTGAACGGGTTCGCTCTCTCCCAACCTGTAAGATGCTTAGTCTTGACGTTGAGTCCCTCTTCACCAATGACCCTCTTGATGATGTCCTTGATTTCCTTAGAGAGAAGGCCCATGAAGGGTTTCTTCATCTCCCTATACCTACTGATGTCTTTCTTGATCTGATCCGCCTCTGTGTGGACTCTAACTCCTTTTCCTTCCAAGGGAAATATTGTAATAAAGTTGGTAGAATTACCGACAATATGTAAAGTAAAAGGACACAAGTGCAACTAATGTGACATTTTATTGTGGCAACGTTTCGCTCTCCAGGAGCTTTATCAAGCCATTACAAACAATACATGGACACAGAGGGTATATAAAGGCTCATAGTGAGGTGCAATACTAGTGAGGTACCATTGAACATCGAAATGGTACCTCACTAGTATTCACCTCACTCTGAGACTTTATATACCCTCTGTGTCCATGTATTGTTTGTAATGGCTTGATAAAGCTCCTGGAGAGCGAAACGTTGCCACAATAAAATGTCACATTAGTTGCACTTGTGTCCTTTTACTTTACAAGGGAAATATTATTCTCAAACCTTCGGTGTGGCTATGGGCTCTCCTCTCTCTCCTGTCCTTGCTAATCTTTACATGGAATACTTCGAGACTGTTCTTCTTCCTACCCTCGATGTGCGACCTTCACTCTGGCTCCGCTATGTGGATGACATCTTTGCTCTGTGGCCTCATGACTCCAGTCTCTTCCAACCTTTTCTTGAAGCTCTTAATAATCTTGCCCCTTCCATTAAGTTTAAAGCTGAATGGGAATCTAATTCCTTGCTTCCTTTCCTTGATGTCCATGTCCACCGCTCAGATACAGGTTTTTCCTTTTCCGTTTACCGCAAACCTATGCACAGTGGCATGTACATTCACTACTTTTCCTATCATGCTTCCCCTGTCAAGAAAAGTGTTCTTATCTCCCTCTTTCTCTGTGCCCTCCGCATCTGTGATCCTCAGTTCCTTCCAGCAGAAATTTCCACTCTTCATAATTCGTTTTCCCGTCTTGGCTACCCTTCCCATTTCATAGACTCTGCCCTCTCACGTGCTAAACGCAATTTCTTCTCTCCCAAACTCTCTACTCCTGGGAACTCTTCTATCCTCTGCCTTCCCTACATTTCCGGTCTTTCTAATCTCAACAATTCTCTCCGTCCCTTAGACATCAAGCTTACCTTCCGCCAGACTAACACTCTTCGCACTAATCTCTTTCATACCTCTCCTCCCTCTACAGATGTTCCTGGTGTCTACTCTATTTCTTGCTCCTCCTGTCCTCTTCAATACTTCGGAGAAACTGGTCGTTCTCTTTCTGACAGACTTAGGGAGCACAAAAATAGTGTTAGACTTGCCGACACTAACAATGCTCTTTTCTGTCACGTCAGAGATCATAGCCATCCTATTGACTGGTCTTCTGCTAAAACTGTCTTCCCTACTTCCAACTCGAACAGTCGCCGTTTAGTTGAATCTTCTCTTATACACAACTTTCCTTGTATGAACCTTAGCCCTGGCTTCGTCTCTGTAGATGCCTTCCTTTCCCACTACATTGTAAAATGCTCCAAACTTCAGAACACCCGTGACTTAACCTGACTCCTCATTTTTTTTTCTTCTCCCTCTTCCTCTTTCCTCTTTCCTTTTCTCCTCTGGGTTGTCTTTCTCTCTTCTGTCTCGTGTTTCTGTTCCTTCTTCATTTATTTCACCACTTCCCCTTTCACGCACCTCTGTGCGCTTGCTCTCCCTCAGTGGGCACCTAGCTCTCTTGCAGTGCTCCGCTTCCTTTGTATTTGACTGGCTTGTCCTCCTTATTTCCCACTTCTACCACTACTATTACCTCTTCTACTACTACTACTACTACTACTACTACTACAACTACTGATGAAATTAAGACACATGTGCGGCGTCTGGTTGTCTTTGTTGTGGACGTTCGCCATCCAGTGGCTGGCTGGATGGCGAAACGTCTACGATAGGGATGCCCGGGTGTTGCGCATGTGTCTTAATTTCATCTTGTCGGTATTATATACCATTCTTGTACTACTACTACTACTACTGCTACCACCACCTCTTCCTGCCTATATATAGCCGTCCTGCTCCACTTCTGGTTAGTGTGACTTTGTCAATGGTCCATGTCGGACCGAAACGTCGTCATAAGCTTCTCTCTTTTATGTGCGGATTATTTGTGTAATAATAATAATAATAATAATAATAATAATAATAATAATAATAATAATAATAATAATAATAATAATAATAATAATAATAATAATAATAATAATAATAATAATAATAATAATAACAATAATAATAATAATTATAACAACACTGTACATCTTAAGAGACACGTAAGTTCCTCTGTCTTGTAACAACATGTATATTTTTCCCACTATAATTTACCTCGTACATAATTACTATCACATTCGTTTTGTCTGGCTCGTAAAGTCCAGGATCTTACCTTAATTCATGGTAAAACTTAACAGTTGTGTTGTAGAAGTCTGAGTTCAGACTTTTACAACACAACAACCTTGTTCAGTTTACTGTATGTCCTGGACACTAACACTGACACGGTGGCCCGTGGCCTGGTGGCTAAAACTCTCGCTTCACACGGTGAGTGTCCGGGTTCGATTCCAGGCTAGGGTAGAAACACTGGACGTGTTTCCTTACACCCGTTGTCTATGTTCACCATCAGTAAAATTGGTACCTGGGTGTTAGTGGACTGGTGTGGGTCGCATCCTGGGTGTTAGTGGACTGGTGTGGGTCACATCCTGGGTGTTAGTGGACTGGTGTGGGTCGCATCCTGGGTGTTAGTGGACTGGTGTGGGTCACATCCTGGGTGTTAGTGGACTGGTGTGGGTCGCATCCTGGGTGTTAGTGGACTGGTGTGGGTCACATCCTGGGTGTTAGTGGACTGGTGTGGGTCACATCCTGGGTGTTAGTGGACTGGTGTGGGTCGCATCCTGGGTGTTAGTGGACTGGTGTGGGTCGCATCCTGGGTGTTAGTGGACTGGTGTGGGTCACATCCTGGGTGTTAGTGGACTGGTATGGGTCACATCCTGGGTGTTAGTGGACTGGTGTGGGTCACATCCTGGGTGTTAGTGGACTGGTGTGGGTCGCATCCTGGGTGTTAGTGGACTGGTGTGGGTCGCATCCTGGGTGTTAGTGGACTGGTGTGGGTCGCATCCTGGGTGTTAGTGAACTGGTGTGGGTCACATCCTGGGTGTCAGTGGACTGGTGTGGGTCACATCCTGGGTGTTAGTGGACTGGTGTGGGTCACATCCTGGGTGTCAGTGGACTGGTGTGGGTCACATCCTGGGTGTCAGTGGACTGGTGTGGGTCGCATCCTGGGTGTTAGTGGACTGGTGTGGGTCGCATCCTGGGTGTTAGTGGACTGGTGTGGGTCGCATCCTGGATGTTAGTGGACTGGTGTGGGTCACATCCTGGGTGTCAGTGGACTGGTGTGGGTCGCATCCTGGGTGTTAGTGGACTGGTGTGGGTCGCATCCTGGGTGTTAGTGGACTGGTGTGGGTCGCATCCTGGATGTTAGTGGACTGGTGTGGGTCACATCCTGGGTGTCAGTGGACTGGTGTGGGTCGCATCCTGGGTGTTAGTGGACTGGTGTGGGTCACATCCTGGGTGTTAGTGGACTGGTGTGGGTCGCATCCTGGATGTTAGTGGACTGGTGTGGGTCACATCCTGGGTGTCAGTGGACTGGTGTGGGTCGCATCCTGGATGTTAGTGGACTGGTGTGGGTCACATCCTGGGTGTTAGTGGACTGGTGTGGGTCGCATCCTGGATGTTAGTGGACTGGTGTGGGTCACATCCTGGGTGTTAGTGGACTGGTGTGGGTCACATCCTGGGTGTTAGTGGACTGGTGTGGGTCGCATCCTGGGTGTTAGTGGACTGGTGTGGGTCGCATCCTGGATGTTAGTGGACTGGTGTGGGTCACATCCTGGGTGTTAGTGGACTGGTGTGGGTCACATCCTGGGTGTCAATGGACTGGTGTGGGTCACATCCTGGGACAAAACTGATCTAATTTGCGGGAAATGTTCATCATAACAAGCAACTTTCTATATAGTAGTATGTCACTGATGTCAACTATGGTCTGTACACCTTGTACATGTACTGGTACTAAATAAAGATATATTAGTATGTACAGTTGTATTTGACCGACATTCGTAATAACCTTCATCAACGTTATAACGAACTGTCTTACTAAAACGTCCTACAGATTATTCTTGTAAAAATTCCACTGTTAGTTAGGTGTTATAATTAGTCATAGGTTATTTATAAGGTTGTCAGAAATGTTGTACATCAGCAGGAACTTTCTGTGAAGTCTGTCAGCACTGTCAGCTTTCATGTAATCCTTGTAAACCATTAATTATAGAAATATTTAGCAAGAAGACTGACAGTTGCCATTATCCTCGGTACGTTTCCCTCTGACTGACAGTAGCCGTGACGTCAGCACAACACTGCTGACGCACTAACTTACCCCCCCCCTTTCACCCACACCCCTTCCCAGCCGCTGCTCACACCCGTCTGACAGCCTCCCTTTTCTCCCTCCCACAACCTCCGCCGCCACATCTGATTGGCTGAGATACACAGTGACGTCACTGCTAGCTGCTGTAACTGACCAATCACTGGCAGTGACGTCGTCTTCCAGCATTTGTGACGTCGATTTGACGTCAAACACTAGTAAATTGTAATTAATTACTGAAGTACTAGTGTTATGGAACAATGTTACTGGGATCCCAGTGTTATGGAACAATGTTACTGGGATCCCAGTGTTATGGAACAATGTTACTGGGGTCCCAGTGTTATGGAACAATGTTAATGGGGTTCCAGTGTTATGGAACAATGCTACTGGGATGCCAGTGTTATGGAACAACGTTACTTCGGTCCCAGTGTTATGGAACAATGCTACTGGGGTCCCAGCGTTATGGAACAATGTTAATGGGGTTCCAGTGTTATGGAACAACGTTACTTCGGTCCCAGTGTTATGGAACAATGCTACTGGGGTCCCAGTGTTATGGAACAATGCTACTGGGGTCCAATTTTATGGAACAATGTTACTGGGGTCCCAGTGTTACGGAACAATGTTACTGGGGTCCCAGTGTTATGGAACAATGTTAGTGGGGTTCCAGTGTTATGGAACAATGTTAATGCTACTGGGGTCCCAGTGCTATGGAACAATGTTACTGGGGTCCCAGTGTTATGGAACAATACTACTGGGGTCCCAGTGTTATGGAGCAATGTTACTGGGGTCCCAGTGTTATGGATCAATGCTACAGGGGTCCCAGTGTTAAGGAACAATGTTACTGGGGTCCTAGTGTTATGGAACAATGTTACTGGGGTCCCAGTGGTATAGAGCAATGTTACTGGGGTCCCAGTGTTATGGAACAATGCTACTGGGGTCCCAGTGTTATGAAACAATGTTACTGGGGACCCAGTGTTATGGAACAATGCTATAATGCTACAATCCCCCCCCCAGTACCAACAATACCACCAGTCTGATGACATTCTTCTTTGCAAATATACAGAGTCTAAAGCCAGCAACAAACAACAAAATACCTTTCATCCGTGGACTGCTTGCAGAGGCAAAGGCAATGTTCGCGGCTTTCACTGAGATCCACATAAAGGATCACTTTGACAACGAAATGTGGATCCCAGGTTACAACCTATACAGATGTGACAGAGTGAACAGGCAAAAGGAAGGGGTTGGCCTGTACATTGCAGAGTCACTTGTTTGCACAGAACTGCTTAATGCCTCAAATGATGTAGTGGAAGTTTTAGCAGTAAAGGTCGAGAACCAAAACCTAGTCATTGTGGTAGTCTACAAGCCTCCGGATGCAACATCCCAGAAATTCCAGGAACAGCTGTTAAAAATTGACCACTGTCTGGAAAATCTTCCAGCTCCTGCACCCAACATATTGCTCCTGGGGGATTTCAACTTAAGGCACCTAAAATGGAGGAATATAGCAAATAATATTGTTGCAGTAATAACACCAGGAGGCAGCTCTGATGAAAACTCACACTCACACGAGCTTTTAAATCTCTGCACAAAATTCAATTTAAACCAGCAAATAATAGAGCCTACTAGACTGGAGAATACACTAGACCTCATCTTCACTAACAATGATGATCTGATAAGAAATGTCACCATATCAAAAACAATATACTCAGATCACAACATAATTGAGGTTCAGACATGTATGCGTGGAGCCCCAGACCGACATAATGAGACTAGTCACGAAGGAGCATTCACCAAATTCAACTTCAATAACAAAAATATAAAGTGGGACCAAGTAAACCAAGTCCTAACCGATATAAGCTGGGAAGATATACTAAGCAACACAGACCCCAACAGATTAACTTGGTGGCACTCGATGTATGCACAAGGCTTATTCCTCTAAGAAAAAGGAGGAGTAGATGTAAAATAGAAAGAGACAGGCGCTCCCTTTACAGGCGACGGAAAAGAATAACAGAGCGGCTAAAAGAGGTCAATATATCTGAAATGCGTAGGGAGACACTGGTCAGAGAAATAACAAGCATCGAACTTAAGCTAAAGGAATCTTATATGAGTCAGGAATCGCGGGAAGAACTAAAAGCCATAAATGAAATCGAAAGAAACCCAAAGTATTTCTTCTCCTATGCCAAATCAAAGTCGAGAACAACGTCCAGTATTGGGCCCCTACTTAAACAAGATGGGTCCTACACAGATGACAGCAAGGAAATGAGTGAGCTACTCAAGTCCCAATATGACTCAGTTTTTAGCAAGCCGCTAACCAGACTAAGAGTCGAAGATCAAAATGAATCTTTTATGAGAGAGCCAGAGAATTTGGTTAACACAAGCCTATCCGATGTTATCCTGTCGCCAAATGACTTCGAACAGGCGATAAATGACATGCCCATGCACTCTGCCCCAGGGCCAGACTCATGGAACTCCGTGTTCATCAAGAACTGCAAGAAGCCCCTATCACGAGCCTTTTCCATTCTATGGAGAGGGAGCATGGACACGGGGGTTGTCCCACAGTTACTAAAAACAACAGACATAGCCCCACTCCACAAAGGGGGCAGTAAAGCAACAGCAAAGAACTACAGACCGATAGCACTAACATCCCATATCATAAAAATCTTTGAAAGGGTCCTAAGAAGCAAGATCACCACCCATCTAGAAACCCATCAGTTACACAACCCAGGGCAACATGGGTTTAGAACAGGTCGCTTCTGTCTGACTCAACTATTGGATCACTACGACAAGGTCCTAAATGCACTAGAAGACAAAAAGAATGCAGATGTAATATATACAGACTTTGCAAAAGCCTTCCACAAGTGTGACCATGGCGTAATAGCGCACAAAATGCGTGCTAAAGGAATAACGGGAAAAGTCGGTCGATGGATCTATAATTTCCTCACTAACAGAACACAGAGTAGTCTTCAACAGAGTAAAGTCCGAGGCAGCTACGGTGAAAAGCTCTGTTCCACAAGGCACAGTACTCGCTCCCATCTTGTTCCTCATCCTCATATCCGACATAGACAAGGATGTCAGCCACAGCACCGTGTCTTCCTTTGCAGATGACACCCGAATCTGCATGACAGTGTCTTCCATTGCAGACACTGCAAGGCTCCAGGCGGACATCAACCAAATCTTTCAGTGGGCTGCAGAAAACAATATGAAGTTCAACGATAAGAAATTTCAATTACTCAGATATGGTAAACACGAGGAAATTAAATCTTCATCAGAGTACAAAACAAATTCTGGCCACAAAATAGAGCGAAACACCAACGTCAAAGACCTGGGAGTGATCATGTCGGAGGATCTCACCTTCAAGGACCATAACATTGTATCAATCGCATCTGCTAGAAAAATGACAGGATGGATAATGAAAACCTTCAAAACTAGGGAGGCCAAGCCCATGATGACACTCTTCAGGTCACTTGTTCTATCTATGCTGGAATATTGCTGCACACTAACAGCACCTTTCAAGACAGGTGAAATTGCTGACCTAGAAAATGTACAGAGAACCTTCACGGCGCGCATAACGGAGATAAAATACCTCAATTACTGGGAGCGCTTGAGGTTCCTAAAACTGTATTCTCTGGAACGCAGGCGGGAGAGATACATGACTATATACACCTGGAAAATCCTAGAGGGACTAGTACCGAACTTGCACAAGAAAATCTATCACTACGAAAGCAAAAGACTTGGCAGACGGTGCAACATCCCCCCAATGAAAAGCAGGGGTGTCACTAGCACGTTAAGAGACCATACAATAAGTGTCAGGGGCCCGAGACTGTTCAACTGCCTCCCAGCATACATAAGGGGGATTACCAACAGACCCCTGGCAGTCTTCAAGCTGGCACTGGACAAGCACCTAAAGTCGGTTCCTGACCAGCCGGGCTGTGGCTCGTACGTTGGTTTGCGTGCAGCCAGCAGCAACAGCCTGATTGATCAGGCTCTGATCCACCAGAAGGCCTGGTCACAGACCGGGCCGCGGGGGCGTTGACCCCCGGAACTCACTCCAGGTAAACTCCAGGTAAACTGGTGTCCGAGTGTTATGGAACAATGCTACTGGGGCCCTAGTGTTATGGAACAATGTTACTGGGGTCCCAGTGTTATGGAACAATGCTACTGGCGTCCCAGTGCTTTGGAACAATGTTACTGGGGTCTCAGTGTTATGGAACAATGCTACTGGGGTTCCAGTGTTATGGAACAATGCTACTGGGGTCCCAATGTTATGGAACAATGCTACTGGGGTCCAGTGTTATGGAACAATGTTACTGGGGTCCCAGTGTTATTGAACAATGTTACTGGGGTCCTAGTGTTACAGAACAATGTTTCTGGGGTCCCAGTGTTATGGAACAATGCTACTGGGGTCCCAGTGTTATGGAACAATGTTAATGGGGTCCCAGTGTTATGGAACAATGCTACTGGGGTCCCAGTGTTTTGAAACAATGTTACTGGGCCCTAGTGTTATGGAACAATGTTACTGGGGTCCCAGTGTTATGGAGCAATGTTACTGTGGTCCCGTTGTTATGGAACATTGTTACTTGGGTCCTAGTGGTTTGGAACAATTCTACTGGGGTCCCAGTGTTATGGAACACTGCTACTGGGGCCGCAGTGTTATGGAACAATGTTACTGGGGTCCTAGTGTTATAGAACAATGCTATTGGGGTCCCAGTGTTATGGAACAATGCTACTGGGGTCCCAGTGTTATGGAACAATGTTACTGGGGTCCCATTGTTATGGAACAATGTTACTGGGGTCCTAGTGTTATGGAATAATGCTACTGGGGTCCCAGCGTTATGGAACAATGTTACTGGGGTCCTAGTGTTATGGAACAATGCTTCCTGGTTCCCAGTGTTATGGAACAATATTACTGGGGTCCTAGTGTTATGGAACAATGTTATTGGGGTCCCAGTGTTATGGAACAATGTTACTGGGGACCCAGTGTTATAGAACAATGTTACTAGGTTTCTAGTGTTATGGAGCAATGTTACTGGGGTCCCAGTGTTATGGAACAATGTTACTGGGGTCCTAGTGTTATGGAACAATGCTACTGGGGTCCCAGTGTTAGGGAACAATGTTTCTGGGGTCCTAGTGTTATGGAACAATGTTACTGGGGTCCTAGTGTTATGGAACAATACTACTGGGGTCCCAGTGTTATGGAACAATGTTACTGGGGTCTCAGTGTTATGGAACAATGTTACTGGGGTCCCAGTGTTATGGAATAATGTTAATGGGGTCCCAGTGTTATGGAACAATGCTACTGGGGTCCCAGTGTTAGGGAACAATGTTTCTGGGGTCCTAGTGTTATGGAACAATGTTACTGGGGTCCCAGTGTTATGGAACAATATTAATGGGGTCCCAGTGTTATGGAACAATGTTAATGGGGTCCCAGTGTTATGGATCAATGCTACTGGGGTCTCAGTGTTATGGAACAATGCTACTGGGGTTCCAGTGTTATGGAACAATGTTACTGGGGTTCTAGTGTTATGGAACAATGTTACTTGGGTCCTAGTGTTATGGAACAATGTTACTGGGGTCCTAGTGTTATGGAACAATACTACTGGGGTCCCAGTGTTATGGAACAATGTTACTGGGGTCTCAGTGCTATGGAACAATGTTACTGGGGTCCCAGTGTTATTGAACAATGTTCATGGGGTCCCAGTGCTATGGAACAATGCTACTGGGGTCCCAGTGTTAGGGAACAATGTTTCTGGGGTCCTAGTGTTATGGAACAATGTTACTGGTGTCCCAGTGTTATGGAACAATACTACTGGCGTCCCAGTGTTATGGAACAATGTTAATGGGGTCCCAGTGTTATGGATCAATGCTACTGGGGTCTCAGTGTTATGGAACAATGCTACTGGGGTTCCAGTGTTATGGAACAATGTTACTGGGGTTCTAGTGTTATGGAACAATGTTTCTGGGGTCCTAGTGTTATGGAACAATGTTACTGGGGTCCTAGTGTTATGGAACAATACTTCTGAGGTCCCAGTGTTATGGAACAATGTTACTGGGGTCTCAGTGTTATGGAACAATGTTACTGGGGTCCCAGTGTTATGGAACAATGTTCATGGGATCCCAGTGTTATGGAGCAATGTTACTGGTGTCCCAGTGTTATGGAACAATGCTACTGGTGTCCGAGTGTTATGGAACAATGTTACTGGGGTCTCATGTTATTGAACAATGTTACTGGGGTCCCAGTGTTATGGAACAATATTAATGGGGTCCCAGTGTTATGGAACAATGTTAATGGGGTCCATGTGTTATGGATCAATGCTACTGGGGTCTCAGTGTTATGGAACAATGCTACTGGGGTTCCAGTGTTATGGAACAATGTTACTGGGGTTCTAGTGTTATGGAACAATGTTACTTGGATCCCAGTGTTATGGAACAATGTTACTGGGGTCCCAGTGTTATGGAACAATGCTACTGGGGTCCCAGTGTTATGGAACAATGTTACTGGGGTCCCAGTGTTATGGAACAATGTTACTGGGGTCCTAGTGTTATGGAACAATGCTACTGGGGTCCCAGTGTTATGGAACAATGCTACTGGGGCCCCAGTGTTATGGCACAATGTTACTGGGGTCCCAGTGTTATGGAACAATGCTACTGGGGTCCCAGTGTTATGGAACAATGCTACTGGGGTCCCAGTGTTATGGCACAATGTTACTGGGGTCCCTGTGTTATGGCACAATGTTACTGGGGTCCCAGTGTTATGGCACAATGTTACTGGGGTCCCAGTGTTATGGAACAATGCTACTGGGGTCCTAGTGTTATGGAACAATGCTACTGGGTTCCCAGTGTTATGGAACAATGCTACTGGGGTCCTAGTGTTATGGAACAATGCTACTGGGTTCCCAGTGTTATGGAACAATGCTACTGGGGTCTCAGTGTTATGGAACAATGCTACTGGTGTCCCAGTGTTATGGAACAATGCTACTGGGGTCCTAGTGTTATGGAACAATGCTACTGGGTTCCCAGTGTTATGGAACAATGCTACTGGGGTCCTAGTGTTATGGAACAATGCTACTGGTGTCCCAGTGTTATGGAACAATGCTACTGGGGTCCTAGTGTTATGGAACAATGCTACTGGTGTCCCAGTGTTATGGAACAATGCTACTGGGGTCCTAGTGTTATGGAACAATGCTACTGGGTTCCCAGTGTTATGGAACAATGCTACTGGGGTCCTAGTGTTATGGAACAATGCTACTGGTGTCCCAGTGTTATGGAACAATGCTACTGGGGTCCTAGTGTTATGGAACAATGCTACTGGTGTCCCAGTGCTATGGAACAATGCTACTGGGGTCCCAGTGTTAGGGAACAATGTTTCTGGGGTCCTAGTGTTATGGAACAATGTTACTGGTGTCCCAGTGTTATGGAACAATACTACTGGGGTCCCAGTGTTATGGAACAATGTTAATGGGGTCCCAGTGTTATGGATCAATGCTACTGGGGTCTCAGTGTTATGGAACAATGCTACTGGGGTTCCAGTGTTATGGAACAATGTTACTGGGGTTCTAGTGTTATGGAACAATGTTTCTGGGGTCCTAGTGTTATGGAACAATGTTACTGGGGTCCTAGTGTTATGGAACAATACTTCTGAGGTCCCAGTGTTATGGAACAATGTTACTGGGGTCTCAGTGTTATGGAACAATGTTACTGGGGTCCCAGTGTTATGGAACAATGTTCATGGGATCCCAGTGTTATGGAGCAATGTTACTGGTGTCCCAGTGTTATGGAACAATACTACTGGTGTCCGAGTGTTATGGAACAATGTTACTGGGGTCTCATGTTATTGAACAATGTTACTGGGGTCCCAGTGTTATGGAACAATATTAAAGGGGTCCCAGTGTTATGGAACAATGTTAATGGGGTCCATGTGTTATGGATCAATGCTACTGGGGTCTCAGTGTTATGGAACAATGCTACTGGGGTTCCAGTGTTATGGAACAATGTTACTGGGGTTCTAGTGTTATGGAACAATGTTACTTGGATCCCAGTGTTATGGAACAATGTTACTGGGGTCCCAGTGTTATGGAACAATGCTACTGGGGTCCCAGTGTTATGGAACAATGTTACTGGGGTCCCAGTGTTATGGAACAATGTTACTGGGGTCCTAGTGTTATGGAACAATGCTACTGGGGTCCCAGTGTTATGGAACAATGCTACTGGGGCCCCAGTGTTATGGCACAATGTTACTGGGGTCCCAGTGTTATGGAACAATGCTACTGGGGTCCCAGTGTTATGGAACAATGCTACTGGGGTCCCAGTGTTATGGCACAATGTTACTGGGGTCCCTGTGTTATGGCACAATGTTACTGGGGTCCCAGTGTTATGGCACAATGTTACTGGGGTCCCAGTGTTATGGAACAATGCTACTGGGGTCCTAGTGTTATGGAACAATGCTACTGGGTTCCCAGTGTTATGGAACAATGCTACTGGGGTCCTAGTGTTATGGAACAATGCTACTGGGTTCCCAGTGTTATGGAACAATGCTACTGGGGTCTCAGTGTTATGGAACAATGCTACTGGTGTCCCAGTGTTATGGAACAATGCTACTGGGGTCCTAGTGTTATGGAACAATGCTACTGGGTTCCCAGTGTTATGGAACAATGCTACTGGGGTCCTAGTGTTATGGAACAATGCTACTGGTGTCCCAGTGTTATGGAACAATGCTACTGGGGTCCTAGTGTTATGGAACAATGCTACTGGTGTCCCAGTGTTATGGAACAATGCTACTGGGGTCCTAGTGTTATGGAACAATGCTACTGGGTTCCCAGTGTTATGGAACAATGCTACTGGGGTCCTAGTGTTATGGAACAATGCTACTGGTGTCCCAGTGTTATGGAACAATGCTACTGGGGTCCTAGTGTTATGGAACAATGCTACTGGGTTCCCAGTGTTATGGAACAATGCTACTTGGGTCCTAGTGTTATGGAACAATGCTACTGGTGTCCCAGTGTTATGGAACAATGCTACTGGGGTCCTAGTGTTATGGAACAATGCTACTGGGTTCCCAGTGTTATGGAACAATGCTACTGGGGTCCTAGTGTTATGGAACAATGCTACTGGTGTCCCAGTGTTATGGAACAATGCTACTGGGGTCCTAGTGTTATGGAACAATGCTACTGGTGTCCCAGTGTTATGGAACAATGCTACTGGGGTCCTAGTGTTATGGAACAATGCTACTGGGTTCCCAGTGTTATGGAACAATGCTACTGGGGTCCTAGTGTTATGGAACAATGCTACTGGTGTCCCAGTGTTATGGAACAATGCTACTGGGGTCCTAGTGTTATGGAACAATGCTACTGGTGTCCCAGTGTTATGGAACAATGCTACTGGGGTCCTAGTGTTATGGAACAATGCTACTGGGTTCCCAGTGTTATGGAACAATGCTACTGGGGTCCTAGTGTTATGGAACAATGCTACTGGGGTCCCAGTGTTATGGAACAATGCTACTGGGGTCCTAGTGTTATGGAACAATGCTACTGGGTTCCCAGTGTTATGGAACAATGCTACTGGGGTCCTAGTGTTATGGAACAATGCTACTGGGGTCCCAGTGTTATGGAACAATGCTACTGGGTTCCCAGTGTTATGGAACAATGCTACTGGGGTCCTAGTGTTATGGAACAATGCTACTGGGGTCCCAGTGTTATGGAACAATGCTACTGGGTTCCCAGTGTTATGGAACAATGCTACTGGGGTCCTAGTGTTATGGAACAATGCTACTGGGTTCCCAGTGTTATGGAACAATGCTACTGCGGTCCTAGTGTTATGGAACAATGCTACTGGGTTCCCAGTGTTATGGAACAATGCTACTGGGGTCCTAGTGTTATGGAACAATGCTACTGGGGTCCCAGTGTTATGGAACAATGCTACTGGGTTCCCAGTGTTATGGAACAATGCTACTGGGGTCCTAGTGTTATGGAACAATGCTACTGGGGTCCGAGTGTTATGGAACAATGCTACTGGGGTCCTAGTGTTATGGAACAATGCTACTGGGGTCCTAGTGTTATGGAACAATGCTACTGGGGTCCTAGTGTTATGGAACAATGCTACTGGGGTCCTAGTGTTATGGAACAATGCTACTGGGGTCCTAGTGTTATGGAACAATGCTACTGGTGTCCTAGTGTTATGGAACAATGTTACTGGGGTCCCAGTGTTATGGAACAATGCTACTGGGGTCCCAGTGTTATTGAACAATGCTACTGGGGTCCTAGTGTTATGGAACAATGCTACTGGGGTCCTAGTGTTATGGAACAATGCGGAACAATGCTACTGGGGTCCCAGTGTTATTGAACAATGTTACTGGGGTCCTAGTGTTATGGAACAATGCTACTGGGGTCCTAGTGTTATGGAACAATGCTACTGGTGTCCCAGTGTTATGGAACAATTGAACAATGTTACGGTCATGGTGAAGGATATGTAAGTATGGCGGTAGTAAGTATGTTGACATCTCTGCTGAGAGTGCCAGAGATCTTGAGCTAAATATTTCCATCCCTGTGTGGGTTGTTCTGTATATAAAAGACCGAAAATATCTGCAGGGAGAGTTCAGTCATTGTTCCAGGCATTTCGTGTTGCAATTAACACATCAAGAGCTTGCAATGTTGCAGAAAGGAAATCCATTATGATTCGTTCAGAGGAACAACTCTCTCTCTCTCTCTCTCTCTCTCTCTATTTATATATATATATATATATATATATATATATATATATATATATATATATATATATATATATATATATATATATATATATATATATATATATATATATATATATGCAGGACAAGCCACGGGGGGATGGGGTAGAAATCTTTAGCTCAAGCACTTTCACACTTCTCAGTGCGTCATCAGGAGCTGTGCAATGTTGTAAGGGAGCAACCAAAGCAGGTAGAGAGGTCTCAGAGTAGCGTAGGTGTCACCGTCCACGGTTACCCTTAGACTGGGTTAGTGGTCGGTGCCAACCCCACCCTACCATCATCCTCCCACTACCCATATGGGGTAGGAGGGAGGAAATTATAATTTATAAAAAGCCAGCCCTAAGCTTTTTCTAATCGTTTATAACAGGTCATGTGGTTTGAGAAAATACGTTTCCCATTAGATACTGTAGATATGGATATCTATTATTCTGTGTGACCTTTACTAAAAATGAAAGAAAGGAATACAATGTGTTCTTTGTCCGTTTAAATGTCCTGCTCTGAGGTACTTTAATGTTCTACCCATGTACTCTGGGGTACTTGAATGTTCTACCCATGTACTCTGGGGTACTTGAATGTTCTACCCATGTACTCTGGGGTACTTTAATGTTCTACCCATGTACTCTGAGGTACTCGAATGTTCTACCCATGTACTCTGGGGTACTTGAATGTTCTACCCATGTACTCTGAGGTACTTTAATGTTCTACCCATGTACTCTGAGGTACTCGAATGTTCTACCCATGTACTCTGAGGTACTCGAATGTTCTACCCATGTACTCTGAGGTACTCGAATGTTCTACCCATGTACTCAGAAGTATCTCTTCCTACATATTGTCTACTATTTCCTCAGTGGCTGTTAATATGCCATACATGGGCACTTCTATGCCTATCCGATAATATTTCTATGATCTAAATTCTACTAATACCCTTTACCTGTCCTTACGTTATCTTGTCACTGTATGGTACATTAACAGCTACAGGTGTTATATAACCATCAAAACTGACGTGGTGTTATATAACGTGGTTATATAACACCTGTAGCTGTTAATGTACCATACAGTGACAAGCACACAAGATAACGTAAGGACGCGGTGGCGGCGGTGGCGGCAGGCGGTAGGCGGCGGTGGCGGCGGCGGTGGCAGCGGTAGGCAGGCAGCGGTAGGCGGCTAGCGGCAGCGGTGGCAGCGGCAGCGGTGGCAGGCAGCGGTGGCGGCAGGCGGTGGCAGCAGGCGGTAGCGCGGCAGCGGTAGGCGGCGGTGGCAGGCGCGGTAGCGGCAGGCGGTGGCGGTGGCGGCGGCGGTGGCGGCGGCGGTGGCAGCAGCGGTAGCGGCGGCGGTAGGCAGGCGGCAGTGGCGGCAGGTGGCAGCGGTGGCGGCGGCGGTGGCGGCAGCGGTAGGCGGTGGCGGCAGCGGTGGCGGCGGCGGTGGCGCAGCGGTAGCGGCGGTAGCGGCAGCGGTAGCGGCGGTGGCAGCGGGGCGGCGGTGGCAGCGGCGCGGCAGCAGGCGGCGGGGCGGTGGCGGCGGCAGTGGCGGTGGCAGGCAGCGGTGGCGGTAGCGGCGGTGGCGGCGGCGGTGGCGGCAGGCGGTGGCGGCGGCGGTATGGCGGCGGTGGCGGCAGGCGGTGGCAGCGGCGGTAGGCGGCGGCGGTAGGAGGCCGGTGGCGGCGGCGGTGGCGGCGGCGGTGGCAGGCAGCGCGGCGGCGGCGGTGGCGGCGGTAGCGGCGGCGGTGGCGGTAACGGCGGCGGCGGCGGCGGTAGCAGGCAGGCAGTGGCAGGTGGCAGGCAGCTGGCGGACGGCGGCGGTGGCAGCAGGCGGTAGTGGCAGCGGCGGTAGCGGCTGGCGGCGGCGGCGGTGGCAGCGTGGCGGCGGCGGTGGCGGCAGCGGTGGCGGCGGCTGGCGGCGGCGGTGGCGGCGGTGGCGGCAGGCGGTGGCGGCGCGGTGGCGGCGGTGGCGGAGCGGTGGTGGCGGCGGTAGCGGCGGCGGGGCGGGGCGGTACGGCGGTGCAGCGGTGGCGGCGGCAGCGGCGGTGCGGCAGCGGTGGCGGCGGCGGTGGCAGCGGCTGCGGCAGCGGTGGCAGCGGCAGTGGCGGCGTGGCGGCGGTGGCAGGAGCAGCAGTGGCGGCGGTGGCGGCGGCGGTAGGCGGCGGCGGCGGCGGTGGCGGCAGCGGCGTGGCGGCGGCGGTGGCAGCGGCGGTGGCGGCGGCGGTGGCGGCGGCAGGCGGCGGTGCGGAGCGGTCGGCGGGGCAGGCAGCGGCGGTCGGCGGCGGTGGCAGCGGCGGTGGCGGCGGCGGCGGCGGTGGCGGCGGCGGTGGCGGTGGCGGCAGCGGTGGCAGCGGTGGCAGGCGGCAGCGGAGGCGGCGGCGGTAGCAGGCAGGCGGTAGGCGGCAGGCGGTAGCAGCGGCGGAGGTGGCAGCGGCGGTGGCGGCAGCGGCAGCGGTGGCAGGCTGGCGGCGGCGGCGGCGGTGGCAGCGGCGGTGGCGGCGGCGGTGGCGGCAGCGGTGGCAGGCAGGTGGCGGCGGCGGTGGCGGCAGCGGTGGCGGCGGCGGTGGCGGCGGCGGTGGCGGCGGCGGTAGGCGGTGGCGGCGTGGCAGCGGCGGTGGCGGCGGCGGTGGCAGCGGCGGCGGCGGTGGCAGCGGCAGCGGTGGCGGCAGCGGCGGTGGCAGGCGGCGGTGCAGGCGGCGGTAGCGGCGGGGCGGGGTGGCGGCGGCGGTGGCGGCGGCGGTGGCGGCAGGCGGTGGCAGCGGCGGTAGGCAGGTGGCAGCGGCGGGCAGCGGCGGCGGTGGCAGCGGCGTGGCAGCGGCGGTAGCAGGCGGCGGTGGCAGCGGCGGTGCAGGCGCGGTGGCGGTGGGGCGGCAGTGGCGGCGGTGGCAGCGGCGGTGGCAGTGGCAGCAGCGGTGCGGCGGCGGTAGCGGCGGTGGCAGTGGCGGCGGGTGGCGGCGGCGGTAGCGGTGGGGTAGCGGCGCGGCTGGCGGCAGCGGTAGGCGGGGCGGTAGGCCGGAGCGGCGGTGGCGGCGGCGGTGGCAGCAGCGGTGGCGGTGGCGGCGGCTGGCGGCGGCAGCGGCGGCGGTAGCGGCAGCAGCGGCGGCGGCGGCGGCGGTGGCGGGGTGGAGCGGACGGCGGGGGGCGGCGGCGGTGGCGGCGGTGGCGGCGGCGGTGGCGGCAGCGGTGGCAGCGGCGGCGGCGGTGGCGGCGGCGGTGGCAGCGGCGGTGGCGGCAGGCGGGGTGCGGTGGCGGCGGTAGCGGCGGCGGTGGCGGCGGTGGCGGCTGGCAGCGGTGGCGGCGGCGGTGGCAGCGGTGGCGGAGCGGCGGCGGTGGCGGCTGGCGGCAGGCGGTGGCGGCGGTGGCAGCGGCGGTGGCGGCGGTGGCGGCGGCGGTGGCAGCGGCGGTGGCGGCGGGGTGCGGCGGCGGTGGCGGCGGCGGTGGCGCGGCGGTGGCAGCGGTGGCGGCGGCGGTGGCGGCAGGCGGTGGCGGCAGGCGGCGGTGGCAGCGGCGGTGGCAGGCGGCGGTCGGCGGCGGTGGACGGGGTGGCGGGGCGGTGGCGGCGGTGGCGGCGGCGGTGGCGGTGGCAGGCGGTGGCGGGGATGGCGGCGGCGGCGGCGGCAGCGGCGGCGGTGGCAGGCGGCGGTGGGGCAGCGGCGGTGGCGGTGGCAGTGGCGGCAGCGGCGGCGGTAGGCGGCAGCAGGTGGCGGCGGCGGTGGCGGCGGCGGTGGCGGCGGCGGTGGCGGCCAGCGGCAGGCGGCGGCGGTAGCGGTGGCAGCGGCGGTGGCAGGCAGGCGGCCGGTAGTGGCGGCGGCGGTGGCGGCGGCGGTAGCGGCGGGGCAGCAGGTGGCAGGCGGCGGTGGCAGGCGGCGGTAGCGGCGGCGGTGGCGGCATGGCAGGCGGCGGCGGCGGTGGCAGCAGCGGTGGCGGCGGCGGTGGCGGCGGTGGTGGCGGCAGCGGTGGCAGGCGGCGGTGGCGGCGGTAGCGGCGGCGGTGGCGGCGCAGGCGGTAGGCGGCGGCGGTGGCAGGCGGTGGCAGGCGGCGGTGGCGGCAGGCGGTGGCGGCAGCGGTGGCGGTGGCGGTGGCAGCGGTAGCGGCGGCGGTAGGCGGCGGCGGTGGCGGCAGGCGGTGGCGGCAGCGGTGGCAGCAGGCAGTGGCAGCAGGTGGCGGCGGCGGCAGCGGTGGAGGCACAGCGGTAGCGGCAGCGGTAGCGGCGGCGGTAGCGGCAGGCAGCGGTAGCAGGCGGCAGTGGCAGGCAGCGGTAGGCAGGCGGCGGTGGCGGCAGCGGCGGCGGTGGCAGCGGCGGTAGCGGCAGCGGTGGCGGCGGACGGTGGCGGCGGCGGTAGCGGCAGGCGGAGTGGCGGCGGTGGCAGCGGCGGTGGCGGCGGCGGTGGCGGGCGGTAGCGGCAGGCGGTGGCGGCAGCGGTAGCGGCAGCGGTGGCGGGACGGCGGTGGCGGCGGCGGTAGCGGCAGGCGGTAGGCGGCGGCGGTGGCAGGCGGCGGTAGGCGGCGGCGGTGGCAGCGGCGGTGGCGGCAGCGGTGGCAGCGGTAGCGGCAGCGGTAGCGGCAGGCGGTGGCGGCAAGGCGGTGGGGCAGGTGGCAGCGGCAGTAGGCGGCGGCGGCGGTGGCGAGCGGCGGATGGCAGGCAGGTGGCGGTGGCAGGTGGCGGCAGGTGGCGGCAGCGGTGGCGGCGGCGGTAGGCGGCAGGCGGTGGCAGCGGCAGTGGCGGCCTGGCAGCCGGTAGCGGCCGGTAGCGGTGGCGGCGGCCCGGTGGCGGCGGCGGTGGCAGGCAGGCGGTGGCGGCGGCGGTGGCGGCAGCGGTGGCGGCAGGCGGTGGCGGCAGCGGTGGCGGCGGCGGCGGTGGCAGCAGGCGGTAAGGCGGAGCGGCAGTGGCGGCGGTGGCAGGCAGCGGTAGCAGTGGCAGCAAGGCGGTAGCGGCAGCGGTGGCAGCGGCAGGTGGCAGGCGGCAGGTGGCGGCAGCGGTAGGTAGCGGCAGCGGCGGCGGTAGGCAGGCGGCGGTAGGCGGCCAGTGGCAAGGCGGCAGGTAGCAGGCAGGCAGGCGGTAGGCGGCAGGCGGTAGGCAGGCGGTAGCAGGCGGTGGCGGTGGCGGCAGGCGGTAGCAGGCGGTAGGCGGTGGCGGCAGCGGTGGCGGCGGCGGTAGCGGCGGTCAGTGGCAGGCGGCGGTGGCGGCAGTGGCAGGCGGCGGTGGCGGCGGCGGTGGCGTGGCGGAGCGGCGACGGTAAGGCGGCAGCGGGGCAGCGGTGGCGGCGGTAGCGGTGGCAGCGGCGGCAGCAGGCAGGTGGCAGCGGCGGCGGCAGCGGCAGTAGGCAGCAGCGGTAGGCAGCGGTAACGGCGGCGGCGGTGGCAGGCAGCGGTAGGCGGCGGCGGTGGCGGCGGTGGCGGCGGCGGTGGCGGCGGTGGCGGTAGCGGCGGCGGTAGGCGGCGGTGGCGGCGGTAGGTGGCGGCAGGCGGTGGCGGCGGCGGTGGCAGCAGCGGTGGCGGCCAGCGGTGGCAGGCGGCGTGGCGGCGGCGGTGGCGGCGGTGGCAGCGGCGGTAGGCAGGCTAGGCGGCAGGCGGTAGCAGGCAGGCGGTGGCAGCGGCAGTGGCGGCAGGCAGTGGCGGCAGGCAGGTGGCAGCGGCGGTAGGCGGCCAGCGGTAGGTGGCAGGCGGCGGTGGCGGCGGCGGTGGCGGCCGGCGGTAGGCAGCGGCGGATGGCAGGCGGCGGTGGCAGGCGGTAGCGGCGGTGGGGCGGTGGCAAGGCAGGCGGTGGCGGCGGCGGTGGCGGTGGCGGAGCAGCGGTGGCGGCGGCGGCATGGCAGCGGCGGTGGCGGCGGCGGTGGCGGACGGCGGCGGCAGTGGCGGCGGAGCGGTGGCGGCGGTGGCAGCGGCGGTGGCGGCGGCGGTAGGCGGCAGGTAGCAGGTGGCGGCGGTAGGCGGCGGCAGTGGCAGGCAGGCGGCGGCGGTGGCAGCAGGCGGTGGCGGCAGCGGTGGTAGCAGCGGTGGCGGCGGCATAGGCGGTAGGCAGGCGGCGGTGGCGGCGGCGGTGGCCAGCAGGCGGCAGCGGTGGCAGCGGCGGTGGCAGCAGCGGTGGCAGCGGCAGGTGGCGGCGGCGGTGGCGGCGGCGGTGGCAGCGGCGGTGGCAGGCGGCGGTGGCAGGCGGATGGCGGCGGCGGCGGTGGCGGTGGCGGCGGCAGGTAGCGGCGGCGGTGGCGGCGGCGGTGGCGGCAGCGGTGGCGGTGGCAGCGGCGGTAGGCGGCGGCGGTGGCGGCGGTGGCGGCGGCGGTGGCGGCAGGTGGCGGCGGCGGTGGCGGCAGGCGGTGGCAGGCGGCAGTGGCAGGCGGCGGTAGGCGGCAGGCGGCGGCGGTGGCAGCAGTGGCAGGCATGGCGGCGGCAGGTGGCAGCAGCGGTAGCGGTGGCATGGCGGTAGCGGCGGTGGCAGCGGTGGCGGCGGTGGCCCAGCGGGGCAGCGGTGGCGGCGGCGGTGGCGGCGGCGGTGGCAGGCGGCGGTGGCGGCAGCGGTGGCGGCGGCGGTGGCAGGCAGTGGCAGGCAGTGGCAGGTGGCAGGCAGGCGGCGGCGGCGGCGGCGGTGGCCGGTGGCAGGCGGCGGTATGGCAGGCGGCGGTGGCAGGCAGGCGGTGGCAGCGGCCCGGTGGCAGGCGGCGGTGGCGGCGGCAGGTAGCGGCGGCCGGTAGGCGGCGGCGGCGGCTGGCGGCGGCAGGTGGCAGCAGGCGGTGGCGGCGGAAGCGGCAGCGGTGGCAGGCGGTGGCGGCAGGTGGCAGGCGGTGGCGGCAGCGGTAGGCAGCAGGCGGCGGTGGCGGCAGGCGGTGGCGGCGGCGGTGGCGGCGGCGGTGGCGGCGGCGGTGGCAGGCGGCGGTGGCAGGCGGTAGTGGCGGCGGTGGCGGTGGCGGCGGCGGTGGCGGCAGGCGGTGGCAGGCAGGCAGGTGGCAGGCGGCGGTAGCGGCGGCGGTGGCAGCGGCGGTGGCGGCGGCAGGTCAGCGGTGGCGGCAGCGGTAGGCAGGCGGCGGTAACGGCAGCGGTAGGCAGCAGCAGTGGCGGCAGCGGTAGGCGGCAGGCAGGTAGGCGGCGGCGGTGGCAGCGGTAGGCAGGCAGGCGGTGGCGGTGGCAGCAGCGGTAGGCAGCGGTGGCAGGCGGTGGTGGCGGCAGAGCGGTGGCGGCAGCGGTGGCGGCGGCGGTGGCGGCAGCGGTGGCGGCGGTGGCAGCGGTGGCGGTGGCGGCAGCGGTAGCGGCGGGGTGGCAGGCAGGCGGTGGCGGAGCGGCGGTGGCGGCAGGCGGTAGCGGCGGTGGCGGCGGCGGTGGCGGCGGCGGTGGCGGCGGCGGTAGGCGGCGGCGGTAGGCGGCGGCAGGTGGCAGGCGGCGGTAGGCGGCGGTGGCAGTGGCGGCGGCGGTGGCAGCGGCGGTAGGCGGCAGCGGCTGGCAGGTGGCAGTGGCAGCGGCGGTGGCGGCGGCGGTAGGCGGCCCAGCCAGTGGCAGTGGCAGCGGCGGTAGGGCGGCGGTAGCGGCGGCGGTGGCGGTAGCGGCGGTGGCAGCGGCAGTGGCAGCAGCAGGTAGCGAGAGCAGCAGCAGGGCGGTAACGGCGGCGCGGCAGCGGTGGCCAGAAGCGGCCGGTAGCTGGCGGCAGTAGCGGCGGGCGGCAGCGGTAGCGGCGGTGGCAGGCAGCGGTAACGGTACCAGCAAGGCTGCTGCGGTGGCAGAGCAGCAGCAACGGCAGGCGGAAGTGGCACGCGGCGTGGCTAGCGGTGGCAGAGCGGCAGCGGCGGCAGTGGCAGCAGGCAGGCGGCAGCGGCAATAGGCAGCAGTGGCACCAGCGGCAGGCGGTAGGCACCAGCGGCAGGCACGCCGGCGGCTGCTGCAGGCGGCGGCAGCGGTGGCAGGCAGCGGCGCGGTGGCACCAGCGGCGGTGGCAACGGCGGCTGCTGGCAGCGGCAGCGGCGGCAGCTGGCGGCAGCGGCGGAGTGGCACCGCAGGCGGTGGCAAGCGGAGCTGCTGCGGCTGGCAGCAGGCGATGGCGGCGGCAGGTGGTGGCGGCAGTGGCGGCAGCAGGCGGCTGGCGGCGGCGTGGATGCGGCAGGCGGTAGCCAGCGGCGGCAGACAGTAGCAGCAGTAGCAGCAGCAGCAGTATTAGCAGCAGCAGTAACAGCAAGATACAGGTGAGTAAGAGCAACATGGGAGGCTGACAGGACCCACGTAAAGCATTTGATATTTCTCGGGAAAATATAACGTGTCTGGGCATACATTGTGGCTATAGCTGACTCTCAGTGATGTGGCTAGGTGAGACATGGCCTACTGGTGCTGGGCTAGGAGGTGAGACATGACCTACTGGTGCCGGGATGGTGCTGGGCTAGGAGGTGAGACATGACCTACTGGTGCTGGGCTAGGAGGTGAGATATGACCTACTGGTGCTGAGCTAGGAGGTGAGATATGATCTACTGGTATTGGGCTAGGAGGTGAGACATGACCTACTGGTGCTAGGCTAGGAGGTGAGACATGACCTACTGGTGCTGGGCTAGGAGGTGACACATGACCTACTGGTGCCTGGATGGTGCTGGGCTAGGTGAGACATGACCTACTGGTGCTGGACCAGGAGGCGAGACATAACCTACTGGTGCTGAGCTAGGAGGTGAGACATGACCCACTGGTGCCGGGATGGTGCTGGGCTAGGAGGTGAAATATGACCTACTGGTACCGGGATTGTGCTGGGCTAGGAGGTGAGACATGACCTATTGGTGCTGGGGTGGTGCTGGGCTAGGAGGTGAGACATGACCTACTGGTGCTGGGATAGTGCTGAGCTAGGAGGTGAGACATGACCTACTGGTGCTGGGCTAGGAGGTGAGACATGACCTACTGGTGCTGGGCTAGGAGGTGAGACATAACCTACTGGTGCTGGGATCGTGCATAGCTAGGAGGTGAGACATAACCTACTACTGATGCTGGGATGGTGCTGGGCTAGGAGGTGAGACATAACCTACTGATGCTGGGATGGTGCTGAGCTAGGAGGTGAGACATAACCTACTGGTGCTGGGCTAGGAGGTGAGACATAATCTACTGGTGCTGGGATGGTGCTAGGCTAGGAGGTGAGACATAACCTACTGATGCTGGGATGGTGCTGAGCTAGGAGGTGAGACATTACCTACTGGTGCTGGGATGGTGCTGGGCTAGGAGGTGAGACATGACCTACTGGTGCTGGGATGGTGCTGGGCTAGGAGGTGAGACATTACCTACTGGTGCTGGGCTAGGAGGTGAGACATGACCTACTGGTGCTGGGATGGTGCTAGGCTAGGAGGTGAGACATGACCTACTGGTGCTGGGCTAGGAGGTGACACATGACCTACTGGTGCCTGGATTGTGCTGGGCTAGGTGAGACATGACCTACTGGTGCTGGACCAGGAGGCGAGACATAACCTACTGGTGCTGAGCTAGGAGGTGAGACATGACCCACTGGTGCCGGGATGGTGCTGGGCTAGGAGGTGAAATATGACCTACTGGTACCGGGATGGTGCTGGGCTAGGAGGTGAGACATGATCTATTGGTGCTGGGGTGGTGCTGGGCTAGGAGGTGAGACATGACCTACTGGTGCTGAGGTAGGAGGTGAGACATGACCTACTGGTGCTGGGCTAGGAGGTGAGACATTACCTACTGGTACTGGGATAGTGCTGGGATGGTGCTAGGATGGTACGGTATAGAACAATAACTGGAGAATAAGAGTGAGGAGTGAAGGGCAGCCATCAGGAACGGTGAACAACAATACAAATTATCAAGTGTGAACTACACAGATCTTCAAACGTTTTGCCAGTAACATGAGACAGCTACATTAACACGGATCTAAACTGAGACATTACATCAGCACTGATGTACGTAGACGTCCGTCACTTTGACGTTGATGTAAGCTGAGACACGTTACATCAACATTAACGTCAGTGTTTTCCTACAAGCCACGAACGTTTAGCGCGAGGATTATCCTGTTTGTTTATCTCCTTGCATGGTGTGAGGCACCAGCTGCCTGACCTCGTGCAGCTGACCTCAGTGTGACCTGGAGTGCTCTGGTGGGTGCATCTGACCTCATGGTGATCTGGAGTGCTCTGGTGGGTGCAGCTGACCTCAGTGTGACCTGGAGTGCTCTGGTGGGTGCAGCTGACCTCAGTGTGACCTGGAGTGCTCTGGTGGGTGCAGCTGACCTCAGGGTGATCACGAGTGCTCTTGTGGGTGCAGCTGACCTCATGGTGACCTGGAGTGCTCTGGTGGGTGCAGATGACCTCAGGGTGACCTGGAGTGCTCTGGTGGGTGCATCTGACCTCAAGGTGACCTGGAGTGCTCTGGTGGGTGCAGCTGACCTCATGGTGACCTGGAGTGCTCTGGTGGGTGCATCTGACCTCATGGTGATCTGGAGTGCTCTGGTGGGTGCAGCTGACCTCATGGTGACCTGTAGTGCTCTGGTGGGTGCAGATGACCTTAGGGTGACCAGGAGTGCTCTATTGGGTGCAGCTGACCTCATGGTGACCTGGAGTGCTCTGGTGGGTGCATCTGACCACATGGCGACCTGGAGTGCTCTGGTGGGTGCAGGTGACCTGGAGTGCTCTGGTGGCTGCATCTGACTTCATGGTGACCTGGGGTGCTCTGGTGGGTGCAGCTGACCTCAGGGTGGCCTGGAGTGCTCTGGTGGGTGCAGCTGACCTTAGGGTGACCTGGAGTGCTCTGGTGAGTGCAGCTGACCTCAGGGTGACCTGGAGTGCTCTGGTGGGTGCAGCTGACCTTAGGGTGACTAGGAGTGCTCTGGTGGGTGCAGATGACCTCAGGGTGACCTGGAGTGCTCTGGTGGGTGCAGCTGACCTCAAGGTGACCTGGAGTGCTCTGGTGGGTGCATCTGACCTCAGGGTGACCTGGAGTGCTCTGGTGAGTGCAGCTGACCTCATGGTGACCTGGAGTGCTCTGGTGGGTGCAGCTGACCTTAGGGTGACTAGGAGTGCTCTGGAGGGTGCAGGTGACCTCAGGGTGACCTGGAGTGCTCTGGTGGGTGCAGCTGACCTCAGGGTGACCTGGAGTGCTCTGATGGGTGCATCTGACCTCAGGGTGACCAGGAGTGCTCTGGTGGCTGCATCTGACCTCATGGTGACCTGGGGTGCTCTGGTGGGTGCAGCTGACCTCAGGGTGACCTGGAGTGCTCTGGTGGGTGCAGCTGACCTTAGGGTGACCTGGAGTGCTCTGGTGAGTGCAGCTGACCTCATGGTGACATGGAGTGCTCTGGTGGGTGCAGCTGACCTTAGGGTGACTAGGAGTGCTCTGGTGGGTGCAGGTGACCTCAGGGTGACCTGGAGTGCTCTGGTGGGTGCGTCTGACCTCAGGGTGACCAGGAGTGCTCTGGTGGGTGTAGCTGACCTCAGGGTGACCTGGAGTGCTCTGGTGGTGCAGCTGACCTCAGGGTGACCTGGAGTGCTCTGTCTGGTGTAGCTGACCTCAGGGTGACCTGGAGTGCTCTGTCGGGTGCAGCTGACGTCAGGATGACCTGGAGTGCTCTGTCTGGTGTAGCTGACCTCAGGGTGACCTGGAGTGCTCTGTCTGGTGTAGCTGACGTCAGGGTGACCTGGAGTGTTCTGTCGGGTGTAGCTGACGTCAGGGTGACCTGGAGTGTTCTGTCGGGTGCAAGTGACGTCAGGATGACCTGGAGTGTTCTGTCGGGTGCAAGTGACGTCAGGATGACCTGGAGTGTTCTGTCGGGTGCAAGTGACGTCAGGGTGACCTGGGGAAGGCAAGCTACATAAACAAAATAGAAGTGCACAATATAATCAGTGTTTAGGTGGCCTGGTGATGCTGACAGACTTACAGTAGGTTGGTATAATGTTCGTCAGGAAACAGGACAAGTGTTTCCTGACGCGGGTCTTAGTCATATGACGACCCACAGCTGGAGCTTTTGGTTATCTGACCGAAGCCTTTCGCTGGCTTACAGTCATCACAGAATGCGGCCATTTACAAATACTAATTCATTTGTTGCAACTTTCAGTTACATGTAGTGATGGAAGGAAGATATGATAAAACATTCCAGAAGAACTGATAGTGGAGAGGGACAGATTACCTCAGACACTAGATACACGACACCGTCACTCATAACAATATGATAAATTACTTTCAGCTTCAGGATGGTCACAAAGTGCAAGAATCCTGTAACCACACATAGGTAAGTGTGTGTACGTAAACACACAGCATCACACATACAGTCACTACACACGTACATGCATCCATACAACTATACTCATCACACACACACACACACACACACACACACACACATACAGGGACGTTAGGAAGTATTTCTTCAGTCATAGAGTCGTCAGGAAGTGGAATAGCCTAGAAAGTGAAGTAGTGGAGGCAGGAACCATACATAGTTTTAAGAAGAGGTATGATAAAGCTCAGGAAGCAGAGAGAGAGAGGACCTAGTAGCAATCAGTGAAGAGGCGGGGCCAGGAGCTGAGTCTCGACCCCTGCAACCACAATTAGGTGAGTACACACACACACACACACACACACACACACACACACACACACACACACAAACACATACATACACAAACACAGACACACACACACACACACACACACACACACACACACACACACACACACACACACACACACACACACACACACACACACACACACACACACACACTGAAGTATTTACAGTGGAAACCAGTAGTACTCCAGGAAATCAGAACAGGGGGGTACACCAACAAGTGCTGGATGAGGTACATATAACCAAGGAGGAGGTGAAGAAGCTGCTATGCGAACTTGACACCTCAAAGGCGGTGGGACCAGACAACATCTCTCCATGGGTCCTTAAAGAGGGAGCAGAGATACTGTGTGTGCCATTAACAAAGATCTTCAACACATCAATTGAAACTGGGCAACTCCCTGAGGTATGGAAGATGGCAAATGTAGTCCCAATTTTTAAAAAGGGAGACAGACATGAGGCACTAAACTACAGACCTGTATCACTAACGTGTATAGTATGCAAAGTCATGGAGAAGATCATCAGGAGGAGAGTGGTAGAGCACCTGGAAACAAACAGGTGTATAATTGACAACCAGCACGGTTTCAGGGAAGGAAAATCATGTGACACAAACCTACTGGAGTTTTATGACAAGGTAACAGAAGTAAGACAAGAGAAAGAGGGGTGGATCGACTGCATTTTTTTGGACTGCAAGAAGGCCTTCGACACAGTTCCTCACAAGAGGTTACTGCAAAAGCTAGAGGATCAGGCACACATAACAGGAAAGGCACCGCAATGGATCAGAGAATACCTGACAGGGAGGCAACAACGAGTCATGGTACGTGACGAGGTGTCAGAGTGGGCGCCTGTGACAAGCGGGGTTCCACAGGAGTCAGTCCTAGAACCTGTGCTGTTCTTGGTATATGTGAACGACATAACGGAAGGGATAGACTCAGAAGTGTCATTGTTTGCAGATGATGTGAAGTTAATGAGAAGAATCAAATCGGATGAGGATCAGGCAGGACTACTACGAGACCTGGACAGGCTACAAGCCTGGTCCAGCAACTGGCTCCTTGAGTTTAACCCCGCCAAATGCAAAGTCATGAAGATTGGGGAAGGGCAAAGAAGACCGCAGACACAATATAGTTTAGATGGCCAAAGACTGCAAACTTCACTCAAGGAAAAAGATCTGGGGGTGAGTATAACACCGAGCATATCTCCTGAGGCACACATCAATCAGATAACTGCTGCAGCAAAAGGGCGCCTGGCAAACCTACGGATAGCGTTCCGATACCTCAGTAAGGATTCGTTCAAGACTCTGTATACTATTTACGTCAGGCCCATACTGGAGTATGCAGCACCAGTTTGGAATCCACACCTAGTCAAGCACGTCAAGAAATTAGAGAAGGTGCAAAGGTTTGCAACAAGACTAGTCCCAGAGCAAGGGGGTTGTCCTACGAAGAAAGGTTGAGGGAAATCGGCCTGACGACACTGGAGGCTAGGAGGGTCAGGGGAGACATGATAACGACACATAAAATACTGCGCGGAATAGACGAGGTGGACAAAGACGGGTTGTTCCAGAGATGGGACACAGACACAAGAGGTCACAATTGGAAGTTGAAGACTCAGATGAATCAAAGGGATGTTAGGAAGTATTTCTTCAGTCATAGAGTAGTCAAGCCGTGGAATAGCCTAGAAAGTGAAGTAGTGGAGGCGGGAACCATACATAGTTTTAAGGCGAGGTATGATAAAGCTCATGGAGCAGGGAGAGAGAGGACCTAGTAGCAATCAGTGAAGAGGCGGGGCCAGGAGCTATGACTCGACCCCTGCAACCACAAATAGGGGAATACAAATAGGTGAATACACAGGAGCTCGGACTCGACCCCCGGAACCTCAACTAGGTGAGTACACACACACACACACACATACACACACACACACAACATACACACACGCACACACACACACACTCACACACACACACACACACACACACACACACACACACACACACACACACACACACACACACACACACACACACACACACACACACACACACACACACACACACACACACACACACACACACACACACACACAAGGGGACACAGTTGGAAGCTGAAGACACAGATGAATCACAGGGATGTTAGGAAGTATTTCTTCAGCCACAGAGTAGTCAGTAAGTGGAATAGTTTGGGAAGCGATGTAGTGGAGGCAGGATCCATACATAGCTTTAAGCAGAGGTATGATAAAGCTCACGGCTCAGGGAGAGTGACCTAGTAGCGATCAGTGAAGAGGCGGGGCCAGGAGCTCGGACTCGACCCCCGCAACCTCAACTAGGTGAGTACAACTAGGTGAGTACACACACACACACACACACACACACACACACACACACACACACATACACACACAAACACACACACACACACACACACACACACACACACACACACACACACACACACACACACACACACACACACACACACACACATACACACACACACACACACACACACACACACACACACACACACACACACACACACACATACACACACACACACACACACACACACACACACACACACACACACACACACACACACACACACACACACACACACGCACACACACACACACACACACACACACACACACACACACACACAGGCACATATAACAGGAAGGACACTGCAATGGATCAGAGAATACCTGACAGGGAGGCAACAGCGAGTCATGGTACGTGACGAGGTGTCACAGTGGGCACCTGTGAATAACATGATGGAAAGAATAGCCTCAGCCGTGTCCCTGTTTGCAGATAATGCGAAGTTGATGAGGAGAATTCAATCGGATGATGATCAGGTAGAACTACAAAGAGATCTGGACAAGCTGCAGACCGGGTCCAGCAACTGGCTCCTGGAGTTTAACCCCAAGTGCAAAGTCATGAAGATTGGGGGAGGGCAAATAAGACCACCAAGCTCCCATGTGCTACAGCATATGCTGCAGCATATGCTGCAGCATATGCTGCAGCATATGGGCGCCTGGCAAACCTAAGAACAGAGTTCCGATACCTCAGTAAGGAATGCTTCAAGACTGTACAACGTGTACATTACGCCCATATTGGAGTATGAAGCACCAGTTTGGATCCCACACTATGACTGACGACACTAGTGGACAGGAGGGATGCGGGGACATGATAACGACATATAAAATACTGAAAGGAATTGACAGGGCGGATAGGGACAGGATGTTCCAGAGATGGGACACAGAAACAAGGGGTCACAATTGGAAGTTGAAGACTCAGGTGAATCACAGGGATGTTAGGAAGTATTTCTTCAGTCACAGAGTTGTCAGGAATTGGAATAGTCTGGAGAGTGGTGTAGTGGAGGCAGGATCCATACATAGCTTTAAGAAGAGGTATGATACAGCTCAGGGTGCAGGGAGAGAGTGGACCTAGTAGCGACCAGTGAAGAGGTTGGGCCAGGAGCTATGAATCGACCCCTGCATCCACAATCAGGTAAGTACAGTTATGTGAGCACACACACACACACACACATGAAGAGTGACCTAGTAGCGGCCAGTGACGAGGTGGGCCCAGGAGCTGTGAATCGATCCCTGCAACCACAATGAGGTGAGTACACTTGACGTCACTCAGTAACACTGGTACATTAAGGTTGTCAGAGTATAATTATTACCGGGGAGGGAGCCGCCACTCCTTGTCCAGCCTCTTGTGGAATGTTGTCAGGCTGGTGCTGTGAAGGTTCTTATCTACTCTTGAAATCCTTGCAACACGCACTAGGATGTTGCAGAAACATAATGCAGGATGTTCTGCAAGAGGCTTAGATGTTGCAGTCACCGAGATTGAGAAGGATTTAGCAGACTCCTGTAAGATGTAGCACACTCATGTAGCCGTTTCCTGCAGGATGCAGCAGAAGAAGCAGCAGGCTCCTGTAGGATGTAGCAGGATGCTGCAGGATGTTGCATTTTCCTGTAGGACGTAGTAGATTCCTGCAGGATGTAACAGACTCAGCAGAATGAAGCAAGCTTCTGTGAAATGTAGCATGTTCCTATGGGATGTAGCAGGCTCCTACGAAATGTAGCAGGCTCCTGCGGGATGTAGCAGGCTCCTGCGGGATGTAGCGGGCTCCTACGGGGTGTAGCAGGTTCCTGCGGGATGTAGCAGGCTCCTACGAGATGTAGCAGGCTCCTGTGGGATGTAGCAGGCTCCTACGGGATGTAGCAGGCTCCTGCGGGATGTAGCAGGTTCCTGCAGGATGTAGCAGGCTCCTACGGGATGTAGCAGGTTCCTGTGGGATGTAGCAGGCTCCTACGGGATGTAGCAGGCTCCTGCGGCATGTAGCAGGCTCCTACGGGATGTAGCAGGCTTTTGCGGGATGTAGCAGGTTCCTGCGGGATGTAGCAGGCTCCTACAGAATGTAGCAGGTTCCTGCGGGATGTAGCAGGCTCCTACGGGATGTAGCAGGCTCCTGCGGGATGTAGCAGGCTCCTGCGGGATGTAGCAGGCTCCTACGGGATGTAGCAGGCTCCTGCGGGATGTAGCAGGCTCCTACGGGATGTAGCAGGTTCCTGCGGGATGTAGCAGGCTCCTACGGGATGTAGCAGGCTTCTACGGGATGTAGCAGGCTCCTACGGGATGTAGCAGGCTTTTGCGGGATGTAGCAGGTTCCTGCGGGATGTAGCAGGCTCCTACGGGATGTAGCAGGCTTCTACGGGATGTAGCAGGCTCCTACGGGAAGTAGCAGGCTCCTGCGGGATGTAGCAGGCTCCTACGAGATGTAGCAAGCTCCTGCGGGATGTAGCAGGTTCCTGCGGGATGTAGCAGACTCCTACGGGGTGTAGCAGGTTCCTGTGGGATGTAGCAGGCTCCTACGGGATGTAGCAGGTTCCTGCGGGATGTAGCAGACTCCTACGGGGTGTAGCAGGTTCCTGTGGGATGTAGCAGGCTCCTACGGGATGTAGCAGGCTTTTGCGGGATGTAGCAGGTTCCTGCGGGATGTAGCAGGCTCCTACGGGATGTAGCAGGTTCCTGCGGGATGTAGCAGGCTCCTACGGGATGTAGCAGGTTCCTGCGGGATGTAGCAGGCTCCTACGGGATGTAGCAGGCTCCTGCGGGATATAGCAGGCTCCTCCGGGATACAGCAGGTTCCTGCGGGATGTAGCATGTTCCTACGGGATGTAGCAGGCTTCTACGGGATGTAGCAGGTTCCTGCGGGATGTAGCAGGCTCCTACGGGATGTAGCAGGCTTCTACGGGATGTAGCAGGTTCCTGCGGGATGTAGCAGGCTCTTACAGGATGTAGCAGGCTCCTGCGGGATGTAGCAGGCTCCTACGGGATGTAGCAGGCTTCTGCGGGATGTAGCAGGCTCCTACAGGATGTAGTAGGCTCCTGCGGGATGTAGCAGGCTCCTACGGGATGTAGCAGGTTCCTGCGGGATGTAGCAGGCTCCTACGGGACGTAGGAGGCTTCTACGGGATGTAGCAGGTTCCTGCGGGATGTAGCAGGCCCTTACAGGATGTAGCAGGCTCCTACGGGATGTAGCAGGCTTCTGCGGAATGTAACAGGCTCCTACGGGATGTAGCAGGTTCCTGCGAGATGTAGCAGGCTCCTACGGGATGTAGCAGGCTCCTACGGGATGTAGCAGGTTCCTGCGGGATGTAGCAGACTCCTACGGGATGTAGCAGGTTCCTGCGAGATGTAGCAGGCTCCTACGGGATGTAGCAGGCTCCTACGGGATGTAGCAGGTTCCTGCGGGGTGTAGCAGGTTCCTGTGGGATGTAGCAGGCTCCTACGGGATGTAGCAGGCTCCTACGAGATGTAGCAGGTTCCTGCGGGATGTAGCAGACTCCTACGGGATGTAGCAGGTTCCTACGGGATGTAGCAGGTTCCTGCGGGATGTAGCAGGCTCCTACGGGATGTAGCAGGCTCCTACGGGATGTAGCAGGCTCCTACGGGATGTAGCAGGCTCCTGCGGGATGTAGCAGGCTCCTACGGGATGTAGCAGGTTCCTGCGGTGTGTAGCAGGTTCCTGCGGGATGTAGCAGTCTCCTACGGGATGTAGCAGGTTCCTGCGGGATGTAGCAGGCTCCTACGGGATGTAGCAGGTCCCTGCGGGATGTAACAGGTTCCTACGGGATGTAGCAGGCTCCTGTAGAATGTTACAGGACACTGTGCATCTACCAGACAGTTGTCTAGAGAGAGTGACTGGAGGTTCCTCAGGCCAGAATACCGGAGAATATTATGTTGACAAGAAATACTTCTGGACTTAGAGATAGTGGAAGTGTTTATATGCTGTTACTGCAGGGTCAGGTGTTTCCCCCCTCCCCCTCCCTGCCCCCGTGAGTCACACAGGTGTTGAAGGACACACACTAGCTCAGTGAGTTAGTATTGCAGAATAATCCAAGTCACTTAGTGTGTTTTATCTCCACTGGAGCCCATCGGTTATTCCTGCCGGGGTTCCACCAGCGACAGCAGACTGCCATTACTGTTATAATAATATTTTTATTTACTACAAGTACATGTACATGATATTCAGGCTTAGCTGACATCAGTGACATACTACTATATAGAACGCCCCTTGTTATGCCCAGCATTTCGGGCAAATTTGGTCAGTGTCCCAGGATGCGACCCACACCAGTTCACTAACACCCAGGTACCCATTTTTACTGATGGGGAACATAGACAACAGGTGGAAAGAAACACGCCCAGTGTTTCTACTCTGGCTGGGAATCGAACCCAGGCCCTCACCATGTGAAACGAGAGCGTAAGCCACAAGGCCACCAGAGCCCCCTACATGTACATCACTTGCCAGAGAGTGTGGAGGGAGTGAGGGAGGAAAGGAGGGAGGTAAGGAGGGAGGTAAGGACTGAGGGAGGGTGGAAGGGAGGGAGGGAGGTAGAGGATGAAGTGAGCGACATGAAGGGAGCAGTGTAGCAGGAAGCCAGGTTCAAAGTTCACACCATCACCAACACCTCCAGTCTGACGGTGCTCTAACCACTGTACTGGGTCATGGCCGCGCCCAGGGTACGTGTGACCCGATGACTACCATCAATGTTAAGGGTCGCTCCAATAATGTGAGTTATATATATATATATATATATATATATATATATATATATATATATATATATATATATATATATATATATATATATATATATATATATATATATATATATATATATATATATATATATATATATATATATATATATATATATATATATATATATATATAGTATATATATATATATATATATATATATATATATATATATATATATATATATATATATATAGTATATATATATATATATATATATATATATATATATATATATATATATATATATATATATATATATACTATTTGTTTCTCGAAGGTATCGCTGTGTCCCATAACCCCAGCCACATCTACCGTAACCCACACCAAAGGTATAGTTGCTCCACCTTAACTCCCTCAAGAGGAACAGGAGCTGGAGCTCATCTTATTTGTAGTCTCCATTATTTATATTCTCGGATACGAGAGGAGACAGGTAGTTGAGAGAAAAAAGGTCACTGGAGGGGACGGTGACCCCCGGAAGAACCTGTCGGAAGTCCCTCCATGCATACCTGACCAGGAAACTCCACTTGTAAGATGTCTTGGCTGAGTATGATTCCGGTATTTATGACCACATGATACTTCTTGTCGTTTATGTTGTGACAATTACCCGATTTGTGGCCTCGTGGTCTTGTGGTCTTGCGGCCTCGTGATCTTGTAGTTTCGTGGTCTTGTGGTCTCGTGCTCTTGTCTCGTAGTCCTGTGGTCTTGTGGTCTCGTGGACTTGTGGTCTCGTGGTCTTGTGGTCTCGTGGTCTTGTGGTCTCGTAGTCTTGTGGTCTTGTTCTCAGTAGTAGTACCAGTTCCTAGTAACCAGTTACCAGTAACCAGTGTACCAGTAGATGACTCACTACCAACCGTCTGCATGAATCATTGACTGTTATTCATATTGCTGCTGACCATAGCAGGATTTCAAACACCCCTCACCCTGTAGGCACTTGTGGGTCAGTCGAGGACAGGGAGCAGAGAGAGGCAGGTTCGGCTGTTGGCGCTTCCCATACTTCCCGTTGTATGTTATACGTACTACCATCCTACGTGAGTATTTTTACCCCATCCACGTTATCGAAACCCACATGACAAATTGGTGGCACCGGTGTGGGCGTAGATTTAAGGGTATTTCAGACGTTAGAAGACTGTTTGTGGGTTGCCGGCAGGTCAGAGGTGAACCATGCCACCTCCAGCTAGCCGCTTACCCTCACTCTCCTCCACCCTGTGTCACTCCAGCCTGCAAGCCTGTTGCAGCCGTTTTTCAAGCTTCCTGGCTTAGCTCGTGTGCTAATTGCTTCAATCTCTGAGGGGTTGACCCGGATTTTGCAATTAAGCCAGTCAATAAGCCAGACTGTGGAAGTGAATGCTAGTCAGCCTGTCTCAGCCTACCATCCAGCCTGTCTCCTGTCATCCACCTGCTCCTTCATGCTGTGTGCATCGTTACACGTCTTCCAGTCAGCCATTCTCATGGGTTAAGCCAGTCAGCCAACCCAGCTTCCTAACCCAGCTGAGAGAGAGAAGTAAGCCATGAAAGTTCCTCTGAAGTATTGTTTCATATATCGCTTTGTGCTCCCAGTTGGATGCCAGATGGATGCTAGAGTGGTCTTCACCATCCCTGTGGGATATTGTGGCTTAGTTAATTAAGCCACCTTCGTGGGTAGTAAGTAGATTGCGCGCCAGTGAGCGCCAACGAGAGCCACGCTGCCACCACCCCCACCTGCCACCCACTCACCCACTCTTCACTCATCTACCTGTGGCTTTTTTCCACCCTTGTACCGGGTCCTAGTACTGTTTTGGCTCACATAATTGGTAAAGAGATTGTAGCTGGCGCCAACGATAAAGCCAGTTATGTGAGTTCACCTAGAAAGCGCATTTCTTCGACAACAGTGTGAGTGTAGGAGGCGTCATCACCCGCACAGGACAACCTTCTCCCCATCACTCGTCATCCCGCCTACCACTCCAGACTTCAGTGATAATTTTCTGTTCAGAGACATTTTTCTTGCATTTGAAGACATTTGCGTGTGTGAGACATTTATAGTGAATTTCTTGTGTACTCTAAGTCTTGTGTTTTCAGTGTAGACTCAGTGTTTCTTTGACTCATTATTTTTGCAATATTTTTCAGTGTTATCGCTCATCTCATATTTTTTTATCTGTTTTTTTTTATGCTACTCTCTGTCTGTAGTAAGTATTATTGTGTAGTGTACCAGTCAGTCACTCCGTGTGAAGTAACTCAATTTTTTTTTATTTATCTTGTGTTCTTTAAGCATTGTATTCTCCAGTATTTCTCGTAAAACAAATTATCCATTTATTTCTATGCGTACCTTTTTTTCGTACACCAGCAGTGTCTCATTCTCTGATCTTCTCGCAGACTGTGTACCATTATTTTTGCCAGCAATTTTTGTCGTATCAGTCACAGCAAGATTTTGCTGTAAGAATATACTAAAAAAATGAATAAGTGAATATGTTGTGTGCCCCGCCACTTGTAAGTGATGTGTGCCCCGCCACTTGTAAGTGTTGTGTGCCCCGCCACTAGTAAGTGATGTGTGCCCCGCCACTTGTAAGTGTTGTGTGCCCCGCCACTAGTAAGTGTTGCGTGCCCTGCCACTTGTAAGTGTTGTGTGCCCCGCCACTTGTAAGTGTTGTGTGCCCCGCCACTTGTAAGTGTTGTGTGCCCCGCCACTTGTGAGTGTTGTGTGCCCTGCCACTTGTAAGTGTTGTGTGCCCCGCCACTTGTAAGTGTTGTGTGCCCCGCCACTTGTAAGTGTTGTGTGCCCCGCCACTTGTAAGTGTTGTGTGCCCTGCCACTTGTAAGTGTTGTGTGCCCCGCCACTTGTAAGTGTTGTGTGCCCTGCCACTTGTAAGTGTTGTGTGCCCCGCCACTTGTAAGTGTTGTGTGCCCCGCCACTTGTAAGTGTTGTGTGCCCCGCCACTTGTAAGTGTTGTGTGCCCCGCCACTTGTAAGTGTTGTGTGTGTGGCCACTTGTAAGTGTTGTGTGCCCCGCCACTTGTAAGTGTTGTGTGCCCCGCCACTTGTAAGTGTTGTGTGCCCCGCCACTTGTATGTGTTGTGTGCCCCGCCACTTGTAAGTGTTGTGTGCCCCGCCACTTGTAAGTGTTGTGTGCCCCGCCACTTGTAAGTGTTGTGTGCCCCGCCACTTGTAAGTGTTGTGTGCCCCGCCACTTGTAAGTGTTGTGTGCCCCGCCACTTGTAAGTGTTGTGTGCCCCGCCACTTGTAAGTGTTGTGTGCCCCGCCACTTGTAAGTGTTGTGTGCCCTGCCACTTGTAAGTGTTGTGTGCCCCGCCACTTGTAAGTGTTGTGTGCCCCGCCACTTGTAAGTGTTGTGTGCCCTGCCACTTGTAAGTGTTGTGTGCCCCGCCACTTGTAAGTGTTGTGTGCCCCGCCACTTGTAAGTGTTGTGTGCCCCGCCACTTGTAAGTGTTGTGTGCCCCGCCACTTGTAAGTGTTGTGTGCCCTGCCACTTGTAAGTGTTGTGTGCTCCGCCACTTGTAAGTGTTGTGTGCCCCGCCACTTGTAAGTGTTGTGTGCCCCGCCACTTGTAAGTGTTGTGTGCCCCGCCACTTGTAAGTGTTGTGTGCCCCGCCACTTGTAAGTGTTGTGTGCCCCGCCACTTGTAAGCATTGTGTGCCCCGCCACTTGTAAGTGTTGTGTGCCCCGCCACTTGTAAGTGTTGTGTGCCTGCCACTTGTAAGTGTTGTGTGCCCCGCAACTTGTAAGTGTTGTGTGCCCCGCCACTAGTAAGTGTTGTGTGCCCCGCCACTTGTAAGTGTTGTGTGCCCCGCCACTTGTAAGTGTTGTGTGCCCCGCCACTTGTAAGTGTTGTGTGCCCCGCCACTTGTAAGTGTTGTGTACCCCGCCACTTGTAAGTGTTGTGTGCCCCGCCACTTGTAAGTGTTGTGTGCCCCGCCACTTGTAAGTGTTGTGTGCCCCGCCACTTGTAAGTGTTGTGTGCCCCTCCACTTGTAAGTGTTGTGTGCCCCGCCACTTGTAAGTGTTGTGTGCCCCGCCACTTGTAAGTGTTGTGTGCCCCGCCACTTGTAAGTGTTGTGTGCCCCGCCACTTGTAAGTGTTGTGTGCCCCGCCACTTGTAAGTGTTGTGTGCCTCGCCACTTGTAAGTGTTGTGTGCCCCGCCACTTGTAAGTGTTGTGTGCCCCGCCACTTGTAAGTGTTGTGTGCCCCGCAACTTGTAAGTGTTGTGTGCCCCGCCACTTGTAAGTGTTGTGTGCCCCGCCACTTGTAAGTGTTGTGTGCCCCGCCACTTGTAAGTGTTGTGTGCCCCGCCACTTGTAAGTGTTGTGTGCCCCGCCACTTGTAAGTGTTGTGTGCCCCGCCACTTGTAAGTGTTGTGTGCCCCGCCACTTGTAAGTGTTGTGTGCCCCGCCACTTGTAAGTGTTGTGTGCCCCGCCACTTGTAAGTGTTGTGTGCCTCGCCACTTGTAAGTGTTGTGTGCCCCGCCACTTGTAAGTGTTGTGTGCCCCGCCACTTGTAAGTGTTGTGTGCCCCGCCACTTGTAAGTGTTGTGTGCCTCGCCACTTGTAAGTGTTGTGTGCCCCGCCACTTGTAAGTGTTGTGTGCCCCACCACTTGTAAGTGTTGTGTGCCCCGCCACTTGTAAGTGTTGTGTGCCCCGCCACTTGTAAGTGTTGTGTGCCCCGCCACTTGTAAGTGTTGTGTGCCTCGCCACTTGTAAGTGTTGTGTGCCCCGCCACTTGTAAGTGTTGTGTGCCCCACCACTTGTAAGTGTTGTGTGCCCCGCCACTTGTAAGTGTTGTGTGCCCCGCCACTTGTAAGTGTTGTGTGCCCCGCCACTTGTAAGTGTTGTGTGCCCCGCCACTTGTAAGTGTTGTGTGCCCCGCCACTTGTAAGTGTTGTGTGCCCCGCCACTTGTAAGTGTTGTGTGCCCCGCCACTTGTAAGTGTTGTGTGCCCTGCCACTTGTAAGTGTTGTGTGCCCCGCCACTTGTAAGTGTTGTGTGCCCCGCCACTTGTAAGTGTTGTGTGCCCCGCCACTTGTAAGTGTTGTGTGCCCCGCCACTTGTAAGTGTTGTGTGCCCCGCCACTTGTAAGTGTTGTGTGCCCCGCCACTTGTAAGTGTTGTGTGCCCCGCCACTTGTAAGTGTTGTGTGCCCCGCCACTTGTAAGTGTTGTGTGCCCTGCCACTTGTAAGTGTTGTGTGCCCCGCCACTTGTAAGTGTTGTGTGCCCCGCCACTTGTAAGTGTTGTGTGCCCCGCCACTTGTAAGTGTTGTGTGCCCCGCCACTTGTAAGTGTTGTGTGCCCCGCCACTTGTAAGTGTTGTGTGCCCCGCCACTTGTAAGTGTTGTGTGCCCCGCCACTTGTAAGTGTTGTGTGCCCCGCCACTTGTAAGTGTTGTGTGCCCCGCCACTTGTAAGTGTTGTGTGCCCCGCCACTTGTAAGTGTTGTGTGCCCCGCCACTTGTAAGTGTTGTGTGCCCCGCCACTTGTAAGTGTTGTGTGCCCCGCCACTTGTAAGTGTTGTGTGCCCCGCCACTTGTAAGTGTTGTGTGCCCCGCCACTTGTAAGTGTTGTGTGCCCCGCCACTTGTAAGTGTTGTGTGCCCCGCCACTTGTAAGTGTTACACTTCCAGTTTTGTTTCTTGTTTTATTTTTATTCATATTTTTTCATATTTCTTTGAACAAATTCACTCTTAGTGTAAATTCAATTACTTTTAACGTAAAGTGTTTTCTTTACTCTGAGTAAATTGTTTTGTCTAATTTACAATTAAGAGTTAAAGTGTTCAGTCAGTTTTTTCTTCATATTTTTATTTTATTATTTAACCTACATTTTCCCAGTGTAACTTTATTACTGCAGTGATTATTTCTGCAGTGAATTATTTTGTTGCACTTGTTGTGCAGTGAATTATTTTGTTGCACTTGTTCTGCAGTGAATTATTTTGTTGCACTTGTTCTGCAGTGAATTATTTTGTTGCACTTGTTCTGCAGTGAATTATTTTGTTGCACTTGTTCTGCAGTGAATTATTTTGTTGCACTTGTTCTGCAGTGAATTATTTTGTTGCACTTGTTCTGCAGTGAATTATTTTGTTGCACTTGTTCTGCAGTGAATTATTTTGTTGCACTTGTTCAGCAGTGAATTATTTTGTTGCACTTGTTCTGCAGTGAATTATTTTGTTGCACTTGTTCTGCAGTGAATTATTTCGTTGCACTTGTTCTGCAGTGAATTATTTTGTTGCACTTGTTCTGCAGTGAATTATTTTGTTGCACTTGTTCTGCAGTGAATTATTTTGTTGCACTTGTTGTGCAGTGAATTATTTTGTTGCACTTGTTGTGCAGTGAATTATTTTGTTGCACTTGTTCTGCAGTGAATTATTTTGTTGCACTTGTTCTGCAGTGAATTATTTCGTTGCACTTGTTGTGCAGTGAATTATTTTGTTGCACTTGTTTTACAGTGAATTATTTCGTTGCACTTGTTCTGCAGTGAATTATTTTGTTGCACTTGTTCTGCAGTGAATTATTTTGTTGCACTTGTTCTGCAGTGAATTATTTTGTCGCACTTGTTCTGCAGTGAATTATTTTGTTGCACTTGTTCTGCAGTGAATTATTTTGTTGCACTTGTTCTGCAGTGAATTATTTTGTTGCACTTGTTGTGCAGTGAATTATTTTGTTGCACTTGTTCTGAAGTGAATTATTTTGTTGCACTAGTTCTGCAGTGAATTATTTTGTCGCACTTGTTCTGCAGTGAATTATTTTGTTGCACTAGTTCTGCAGTGAATTATTTTGTTGCACTTGTTGTGCAGTGAATTATTTTGTTGCACTTGTTCTGCAGTGAATTATTTTGTTGCACTTGTTCTGCAGTGAATTATTTTGTTGCACTAGTTCTGCAGTGAATTATTTTGTTGCACTTGTTCTGCAGTGAATTATTTTGTCGCACTTGTTCTGCAGTGAATTATTTTGTTGCACTAGTTCTGCAGTGAATTATTTTGTTGCACTAGTTCTGCAGTTAGTTTAATATGTTTATTATGCACCCCATACCCATCCTGTGGGCGGTAGTCAAAAGATTACAGAGGTACATAATTGGTCCAGGGACTGGACTCACTAGTTTTGATAGCTGAGCAAGTTACAAAGGTAATGAACTAGATCTGGTCATAATCATGACCAAGTTACAAAGGTAATGAGCTCCAGGTAGAGCTGGTCACACTCATGAATAATTGCAAAGGTAATGAGCTCCAGGTAGAGCTGGTCACACTCATGAATAATTGCAAAGGTAATGAATCATAAACACATTAATCATGAGAATTTACAAAGGTAATGAGCTCCAGGTAGAGCTGGTCAAAATCATGACAAGTTTCAAAGGTAATGAATGATAAACACGTTATCACATGATTACAATCATAGACAAATTACAGAGTAATGAGCAGTTAACATAGTAGGGAATTCATCCATTGCCCCAACAACAGATGTTGCTAGGTGCCTGTCTCTCCTCGGCAGACAGCCATTGCAAACAGCAGCAAGTTGCCCCGAGATCTGCTGCTTGCACGAGCACCATCGACCCTCCCCAAGAGGTCCAAGAAGCCAGTGGCTCCGTTAGCAGCCCGATGGAGAGCTGTCCTAGGGACATGTCAGCGTCCTGGTGGACGCCAAGTTGACTGAAGATCCCAGGCCCTCGTGTGCACGGATGTTGAAGCTTGAGGAACTGAGTACACACTGCCTGTGGCACACCTGACAGCTGCCTCGCGGTCGAACTCCACGATGCTGTCCCTGTAGTGGAAGTTCCTGTGAGCCCGGCACTCCCTGCAGTGCCATCGCTGACATCGTGGGTTAGGGGAGAAATACCCTCTATAGATGGGGTGGCGCTGGGAGTTGGGTGGGTGAGGCGGGGGAGACGGGCAGGGGCGAGGCGTTATGAGAGGGTCACTGTTTACTACACACGCCCTCCCCCTCCCCCCCAGCGGAGAGGGGGGGAGGCGCTGACTGGTCCTGACTCAACAACACCAAACCTTCTGCACAACACTTGAACTATTTACGCTGAAACGATGCACTGGGAAGTCCGTTCGCTGCTCTGGTATCTTCTCAAAGCATTCACACTGAGTTCTGTTAAGTAGGGACCTGGTCAGCCTCTTTGACCAGGAGCTATCCTTGAAAATCCCACAGCTAGCCCGCTACACAACCTGCCGCGTCGGCCATGTTGGCTGTGTCTAACTAGTTCTGCAGTGAATTATTTTGTTGCACTTGTTCTGCAGTGAATTATTTTGTTGCACTTGTTCTGCAGTGAATTATTTTGTCGCACTTGTTCTGCAGTGAATTATTTTGTTGCACTTGTTCTGCAGTGAATTATTTTGTCGCACTTGTTCTGCAGTGAATTATTTTGTTGCACTAGTTCTGCAGTGAATTATTTTGTTGCACTAGTTCTGCAGTGAATTATTTTGTTGCACATGTTGTGCAGTGAATTATTTTGTTGCACTTGTTCTGCAGTGAATTATTTTGTTGCACTTGTTCTGCAGTGATTATTTTGTTGCACTTGTTGTGCAGTGAATTATTTTGTTGCACTTGTTCTGCAGTGAATTATTTTGTCGCACTTGTTCTGCAGTGAATTATTTTGTTGCACTAGTTCTGCAGTGAATTATTTTGTTGCACTAGATCTGCAGTGAATTATTTTGTTGCACTTGTTCTGCAGTGAATTATTTTGTTGCACTTTTTCTGCAGTGAATTATTTTGTTGCACTTGTTCTGCAGTGAATTATTTTGTTGCACTTGTTCTGCAGTGAATTATTTTGTTACACTTGTTCTGCAGTGAATTATTTTGTTGCACTTGTACTGCAGTGAATTATTTTGTTACACTTGTTCTGCAGTGAATTATTTTGTTGCACTTGTTCTGCAGTGAATTATTTTGTTGCACTTGTTCTGCAGTGAATTATTTTGTTGCACTTGTGCAGTGAATTATTTTGTTGCACTTGTTCTACAGTGAATTATTTTGTTGCACTTGTTGTGCAGTGAATTATTTTGTTGCACTTGTTGTGCAGTGAATTATTTTGTTGCACTTGTTCTGCAGTGAATTATTTTGTTGCACTTGTTGTGCAGTGAATTATTTTGTCGCACTTGTTGTGCAGTGAATTATTTTGTTGCACTAGTTCTGCAGTGAATTATTTTGTTGCACTTGTTCTGCAGTGAATTATTTTGTTGCACTTGTTCTGCAGTGAATTATTTTGTTACACTTGTTCTGCAGTGAATTATTTTGTTGCACTTGTTCTGCAGTGAATTATTTTGTTGCACTTGTTCTGCAGTGAATTATTTTGTTGCACTTGTTCTGCAGTGAATTATTTTGTTGCACTTGTTCTGCAGTGAATCATTTTGTTGCACTAGTTCTGCAGTGAATTATTTTGTTGCACTTGTTCTGCAGTGAATTATTTTGTTGCACTTGTTCTGCAGTGAATTATTTTGTTGCACTTGTTCTGCAGTGAATCATTTTGTTGCACTTGTTGTGCAGTGAATTATTTTCTTTTATTGATATTTTTATTCATTATTATTCTCAGTTCATTATTGTTTGAGTCTTGTTTTTCATTTTATTATTTTTCCTCATGTTGTCTTTGTATTATATTTTAATTTTGTTTATGTACTCTTAGAAAATATTTAAATTTTCCAGTTATCTCTCGTTGCATACAATTTAGTGATTTTATTTTATACTTTTATATTGATTTACAGTTTTATTAGTTAATTTCTTTATTAGCAAGAGTACAGACAACTCATTTTGCATTTAATTCAGTCTCCAGTAATATTTTTACTTGTAAATTTCAATGTATTTTTTTATCTTGTCCAGCAGTCCTTCACATTGAGTTGTCCTTCCTCTTGCAGTGTATCTTAGACAATTTTTTTATTACTTCTGCAGAATTAGTTGCATCTCTTTTATTTTAATTTTAGCATTTTGTATCATTTTTATTATTCATTATTTTTGCCTTATTTGTTCTTGTGCAACTTATGTCTCACATACCGTCAAGTGATACTTTAGTGAATGTCGACACTCAGACCTCTCAGACTACTGCTGCTCCTGTCATCAGTCCTCACAGTTCCTTATGGACTGACAGACAGACCCAGACACTGAGACACTATAGTTTTACTCGTGATTCCCTTGATGCGTTACCTTTATTCAATGGCCATGTACATAGTCTTGAAGCATGGTTTACTGTCATTCGTTCTCGTGTTAATGCTCTAGTTGACGGTCCTCCTTCAGAGGAAAGTCTTATCAGACTTGCGAAAGAAGCTCTTTATCGATCTCCTGCTGCTGTTCACGTTGTTGATCTCCTTGATATGCGAGACTTCAGGATTCTTACTAAGTGGTCACAATATGAGGAACTGATTCGTTCTTTCCTCGTACCAGTAAAAACAGCTGATCCATATGTCGTTCTTAGGGAACTAGTGAATGCTACACCCATGACTAATGAATCGTTGAGTGCATTTGCTGTTAGATTAGACAAACTTTTATCATCATTTATCAATGCTGTCCAGTCCTCACATTTTGTCCCTGACGAGGATAAACCATCCACAGCGTCGTTTGCTAAAATAGCAGCTTTTGGAGCAATCAAAGAACTAATGCCGCCTGCTTCCGTGTGTGCTTATGAGGCTAATCCTCCAATTGTGAAGATGGAACCACTTACAGCCCTAAATCATGTACGTTCCTTGTGCCCCCAGGGTACTTTCCCATGTATCAAAAGTAATTTCACACCTATGCCTCAGTCTGCACCACCTCTTGTTTGCGCCACAGTGACAAATCGTGGTCGTCAACCATCTCAGCGATCACCAAGGACCAGTGTACAGAGTCATTATAAACCTCGTAGTATTCATAGTACATTCAGTAACCATAGTCAGCGGACTTGTTACAACTGTGGGTTCCGTGGCCATATTGCAATTAATTGTCCTGATAGTCACCCTAAGAGGCGTTGTACTGATGATGAGTACCAGTCAGATCTTCCCTACTGTACTTATCATAGAATACATGGACATGACACATCTGAGTGCAATGCTCTCTACAACCTTCAGTACTCTAGGTCTTTCCGTGGCCGTTCCAACCGCAGGACCCGTAGAGGAAACAGACGTCGTGGTTCTCAAACTAACCATAACAAGGCTCATTCTTCCAATTCGGGGGAATTCGAGCGCCCCAGTCAAACCGTCCCATGGTGACAGTAGGTGATAATGAGTACACCAACCCCGTTCACAATTCCTTTGAAGCCTTAAGCAGTCTTGATAATGACAATCCTGCTGATGATGTTGCTTCACACGTCTCTGACGTAGATGATTTTGGGGATGAAGTGGAACAAATCTTTTCTGATGACAATCCACCCTTTTGTTTGCACATAACTTCCAATGCAACCATAGGCCCTATAGTGCAAGCATCTGTTCATAATAAGCCCGTTCATTTGTTTATGGACTCTGGTGCGCAAGTCAATATTATCAGGTCTAGTTTGTTTAGGGATAAGCAGTTACGACATGTCCTTCTCGTAGAACCGACTCATGTGTCCTCTCTTAGTGGAGTAGCTGGTTCTCACCTGCGTGTCCGAGGTCGGACTTCACTCACTTTTTCTATCCAAGATAGAGACTTCACTGCTTTCTTCCTTGTTGTCGACCGGATTACTTTCCCTGGTGACCTTCTACTGGGATTTGCTTCCATGCGAGACTTACGCATTGTGCTCGACCCTTATCGATGGCATGCCCAAATTGATGACTTGATCGTACCATTTTGGGGTTACCAGCTTGGATCCGAGATCTGCCATACTGCCGCAGAGGACGACATTCGAATTAAGTCCTTACAGGCCAGTGCATTTTCCAGTAGCGTACCCAAGCGGTCAGGCACTGGTGATCCTGTCACTCCTGTCTGTGTTCCTGCAACTTCAGACTTGCAAGATAGTGTCCAGTTACCTCAAGTGTCCGAGGACGCTGTGACTACCTTGAGTGCTGAGCCTATCCCTGCAATGTCTGCTAGTTCAAGTAATAGTTTCTCCACAGGGGACGCCTGGTTGGAAAACGATTACTTGCAACTAGTAATGCCATAAGAGATAAGATAAGATAAGATTTCGTTCGGATTTTTAACCCCGGAGGGTTAGCCACGTTTCTGTCACGGCTAGTGCCCTCACTAGAGTGTCTGTTGTTGTTCCTAGTGTTCCAGATGGTGATAACGTCCTAGTTGACAGTGATTCTTGCAAAGTAAAAGGTCTGTTTGTTGAACCATCCTTACATGTTGTAAGAGATAGTAAGATCCATTTCTTCCTAGCTAACACTTCTGGTCACAGTGTTCGTCTCAGAGCAAATATCAATCTTGTTGACCTTGTTCACTATCCTTACCCTGTTCAGGTAGAGGATGAGTTGTCACCTGACCAGTGGGTCGGTGCTATTTCTACTGGGGAGACCTCATCCACTTCACTGGATCAATCTGTTCCACCAGTTGAGGAGAAAGACTTAGCTCCCACTGACTTACCAGATGAAGTCAAGCGTTTGTTGACTCTGTTGAACAAACGTCTTAAAGCCATTGCCTTACCAGGTGAGAAGATGGGTATAACAAACTTATTGTCTCATCGTATTCCACTTGAAGCTGGTACTAGACCTATCTATATACCTGCATACAGAATGCCTCATTCACAAGTTGCTGTCGCAGAAGAATTGATCAATCAAATGCTTGATGATGGAGTTATTGCACCTAGCAATTCACCTTAGAATGCACCCTTGATCCTAGTACCTAAGAAGGATGGTACTTGGCGCCCAGTGATTGACTTTAGGAAGTTAAATGCGAAAACTATTCCAGATCATTTCCCACTCCCTGTACTGGGTGATCTTTTACGTAACATCGGAGATAACAAAGTCTTTTCAACCCTGGACTTGTTACAAGGGTTTTGGCAAGTCCCTCTTCATGAGGACAGCCAAGAGCTAACTGCATTCTCCACTCCTACAGGTCATTATCACTTCCTCCGTATGGCGTTTGGATTACGATCCTCCCCTATCACGTTCTTGAAAAGACTTGATGTAGTACTTGGTAAGCTTGAAGAAGCCAATTTAAAGATCAAACTGTCTAAATGTCAATTTTTCAGATCAGAAATTAAGTTTCTTGGTCACATAGTCACTCCTAGAGGTGTTACGACCGACCAAAGTAAAGTAACTGCAGTGCTAAATTTTCCAACACCCAAAACTGCTGATGCTGTAAGATCCTTTGTGGGCTTAGCAGGTTTTTATAAATCTTTCATTGCCAATTTTTCTTCCATAGCTGCTCCTTTAACTGAGTTGCTTAAGAAAGATGCTCCTTTTGTTTGGACCTTCCGTCAAGAAAGAGCATTCCAAACTCTAAAAGAAAAGCTAACATCTGCTCAAATTTTGAAATTTCCAGATTTTTCTAAGCCCTTCTATCTGACAACTGATGCTAGTTCTATTGGCATAGGTGCCGTACTAGCTCAGAAGACCGATGGCAAGTACAACGCAGTTGCATTTGCTAGCCGAGTCCTTACGAAGCCTGAACGTAATTATACAGTAACTGAGCAAGAAGCTTTAGCAATAGTATGGTCTTTAAAGCACTTCTGAGACATTATTTATCAGTACTCTGTTCATGTCTTGACAGACCACGCTCCACTGATACCTTTATTCCAGAACAAACAACCTACTGGAAGGTTAGCCAGATGGACCTTGACTATTCAAGAGTTCAATCCCACCTTTGAACACTTACCTGGCAAGTCAAATGTAGTCGCAGATGCTTTATCGCGACATGTTAGTATAGTAACTGCAGACCCTCCATTTAGTGCTGAGGATGTAAAGAATGCTCAACGAACAGATCCCATGTGGTCTGGTGTGATTCGATTCCTTCTCCAGGAAGATCTTATTCTGACTGTGAAGCCACCAGCACCCATCAGTGACTTTGTCATGAACCAAGAATTACTGTATCGAACTGCTGAGTTGGGTACTCCTAGCAGAAGTGTATACCAGTTAGTAATTCCACAGTCACTAGTGAATGTAGCCTTACAGCTAGTTCATGATGTACCAGGTGTTGCGCACCCTGGTATGCATTGTTCAGTAAAACAAGCCAGATTGAAATACTTTTGGCCTCGTATGGCAACTGATATTTCTGAGTATGTTAAGAAATGTAGTGTCTGCATGCAACATAAAGGTAATGCTAATAGCCCTAATCCAATCCAAATGTATCCAACTACTAGCGAACCGTGGGAAAGAGTTGCGCTAGATTTGTTAACTAATTTCCAATGTTCCCTCCAGGGCAACAAACATCTGAGTGTTATGGTAGACCATTTCACCAGATATTGTGAGTTAGTTCCTATTGCAGATAAGACTGCCGAGACAGTAGCTAAAGCGTTTAAAGAACGCATTATCTGGAGGCATACCACCCCTAAGTCCCTAGTAACAGATAATGGTGGTGAATTCTGTAATGAGATTCTTGAAAATTTGTGTACCTTGTACAAGATCTCTAAATCCACCATTGTTCCTCATCATCCTGCCAGCAATGGGTTAGAGGAACGTACCAACAAGAAAGTACTTGATGTCTTGAGAGCCACTATCAGTCCCAACAGTGAAACTTGGGATGAAGTTATACCTGATGTGCAGTGTGCTATAAATTCTGCTTACAATGTTTCCATAGGTGACACTCCACATTATGCATTGTATGGTGTAGATAAACGTTTGCCTTATGAGTTGCTATATTCTAATCCGAAACCAAATTACAACCCTGATGATTTCATAGCAACTCGTACCAGCTTAGCTCAAAGTGTCTTTAGAAGAATCCGTGAAACACTTCATAAATCAACAGCAGAATTTACAAGAGTCGCTAACACTCGAGCAAAGCCGTCCAAAATCAAAGTAGGTTCGAGAGTTATGCTGACTAACTTTAACAAAACGTCTGCAATGGCTAAGCTTGATCAAAAGTTTGTTGGTCCTTATCGAGTAGTTGAACATATCACTGGTAATAAGTATAAGGTTAGAGAAATTAGTACTGGTCAGTATAAAGAATCGCATTTAGATCATATGAAGTTAGTATGTGATGATAATGATGTTCCAACCCAGATTAATGTGACAGACTTTGACAATCCTCCTGATCCTGTACTCTCTACCTCTGATACTCAGTCAGACGATCAACCTGAATGTCGTTATTCCCTACGTACACGACAGGTATTGAGAAATCCTCAAGTATCATTTGTAACTACCAATTCAGATTTGCCTCAAATACAGCATGAGTTAGCCAGTGCAACAGAGTTTGATCCTCCCAGAGATGACACCCATTCTGCATATATCAATCTCACCCTAGCAGAGTTGGGGTTAAATGTAAATAACCTGTATAGATGAATAATTACAGTATCAACTTATCAGTCTTCAAGAATTTTTTTGTGTTCACGTTCTCTCCGAATTCTGAGTTAACAGTCTAGATTTGAGTGCACCGAATCTGCCTTTCTGTTAAACACTTCTTTCTTTGTATATATTTCTTCCTCAGAATCCGTAGATCACATGAATACAGATCGATCGATCAAATTTTTTGTTATCACTTCTATTGTGTAATCCCAACGTTGAGTTTCATTCGATGAGTTGTGCTATATTATACCTTGTATTGCATTACAGTTTCATTACAGTTTCAATTACGTAAGCTTCCATTCCAATATTCTACTTATGTATGTTATAATGTTCAATTGTTGTGTACTTTGACATTGTATAGAATCAGCCCAAGCCGTACACCTGCCGTCTCTAGTTTGTATTAGTTGTATGTCGGGATGACATATGTTAGCGTCGCCGAGCTCTCAGTAGTAGTACCAGTTCCTAGTAACCAGTTACCAGTAACCAGTGTACCAGTAGATGACTCACTACCAACCGTCTGTGTGAATCATTGACTGTTATTCATATTGCTGCTGACCATAGCAGGATTTCAAACACCCATCACCCTGTAGGCACTTGTGAGTCAGTCGAGGATAGGCAGCAGAGAGAGGCAGGTTTGGCTGTTGGCGCTTCCCATACTTCCCGTTATATATTATACGTACAAACCAGCCTACGTGAGTATTTTTACCCCATCCACGTTATCGAAACCCACATGACATTGTAGTCTCGTGGTCTTGTGGTCTCGTGGCCTTATGGTCTTGTAGTCTCGTGGTCTGGTGGTCTCGTGGCCTTGCGGTCTTGTGGTCTCGTGGTCTTGTGGTCTTGTGGTCTCGCGGTCTTGTGGTCTCGTGGTCTTGTGATCTTGTGGTCTTGTGGTCTCGTAGTCTTGTGATCTTGTAGTCTCGTGGTCTTGTGGTCTCGTGGCCTTGCGGTCTTGTGGTCTCGTGGTCTTGTGGTCTCGTAGTCTTGTGGTCTTGTAGTCTCGTGGTCTTGAGGTCTCGTGACTTTGCGGTCTTGTAGTCTCGTGGTCTTGTGGTCTCGTGATCTTGTAGTCTTGTGGTCTTGTGATCCCGTGGTCTTGTGGTCTCGTGGTCTTGTGATCTTGTGGTCTCGTGGTCTTGTGGTCTCGTGGTCTTGTGGTCTCGTGGTCTTGTGATTTTGTGGTCACGTGGTCTTGTGGTCTTGTGGTCTCGTGGTCTTATGGTCTCGTGGTCTTGTGGTCTCGTGGTCTTGTGGTCTCGTGGCCTTGCGGTGCTGTGGTCTAGTGGTCTTGTGGTCTCGTGGTCTTGTGGTCTCGTGGTCTTGTGGTCTTGTGGTCTTGTGGTCTCGTGGCCTTGCGGTGCTGTGGTCTAGTGGTCTTCTGGTCTCGTGGTCTTCTGGTCTCGTGGTCTTGTGGTCTCGTACTCTTCAGTTACAACTCTGGTTCACTGAAATATGTTGCTTTTGAAACATGATTAATTTATTGATTTCTTTCTTTTTGTCTTTATTTTCAGCAGAATGATGGATGAAGGAGAGATATAACAACAGAAGGGAGGATAAGAGGGATATATTATATTAGGTGCAAGAGTGGGACATATTACAGCAGGAGACTGGTGGAAGATTATAGCAGGAGACTGGTGGAAGATTATAGCAGGAGACTGGTGGAAGATTATAGCAGGAGACTGGTGGAAGATTATAGCAGGAGACTGGTGGAAGGTTATAGCAGGAGACTGGTGGAAGATTATAGCAGGAGACTGGTGGAAGATTATAGCAGGAGACTGGTGGAAGATTATAGCAGGAGACTGGTGGAAGATTATAGCAGGAGACTGGTGGAAGATTATAGCAGGAGACTGGTGGAAGATTATAGCAGGAGACTGGTGGAAGATTATAGCAGGAGACTGGTGGAAGATTATAGCAGGAGACTGGTGGAAGATTATAGCAGGAGACTGGTGGAAGGTTATAGCAGGAGACTGGTGGAAGATTATAGCAGGAGACTGGTGGAAGATTATAGCAGGAGACTGGTGGAAGATTATAGCAGGAGACTGGTGGAAGATTATAGCAGGAGACTGGTGGAAGATTATAGCAGGAGACTGGTGGAAGATTATAGCAGGAGACTGGTGGAAGGTTATAGCAGGAGACTGGTGGAAGATTATAGCAGGAGACTGGTGGAAGATTATAGCAGGAGACTGGTGGAAGATTATAGCAGGAGACTGGTGGAAGATTATAGCAGGAGACTGGTGGAAGATTATAGCAGGAGACTGGTGGAAGATTATAGCAGGAGACTGGTGGAAGATTATAGCAGGAGACTGGTGGAAGATTATAGCAGGAGACTGGTGGAAGGTTATAGCAGGAGACTGGTGGGAGATTATAGCAGGAGACTGGTGGAAGATTATAGCAGGAGACTGGTGGAAGGTTATAGCAGGAGACTGGTGGAAGATTATAGCAGGAGACTGGTGGAAGATTATAGCAGGAGACTGGTGGAAGGTTATAGCAGGAGACTGGTGGAAGATTATAGCAGGAGACTGGTGGAAGATTATAGCAGGAGACTGGTGGAAGATTATAGCAGGAGACTGGTGGAAGATTATAGCAGGAGACTGGTGGAAGGTTATAGCAGGAGACTGGTGGAAGATTATAGCAGGAGACTGGTGGAAGATTATAGCAGGAGACTGGTGGAAGATTATAGCAGGAGACTGGTGGAAGATTATAGCAGGAGACTGGTGGAAGATTATAGCAGGAGACTGGTGGAAGATTATAGCAGGAGACTGGTGGAAGATTATAGCAGGAGACTGGTGGAAGATTATAGCAGGAGACTGGTGGAAGGTTATAGCAGGAGACTGGTGGGAGATTATAGCAGGAGACTGGTGGAAGATTATAGCAGGAGACTGGTGGAAGGTTATAGCAGGAGACTGGTGGAAGATTATAGCAGGAGACTGGTGGAAGATTATAGCAGGAGACTGGTGGAAGGTTATAGCAGGAGACTGGTGGAAGATTATAGCAGGAGACTGGTGGAAGATTATAGCAGGAGACTGGTGGAAGATTATAGCAGGAGACTGGTGGAAGATTATAGCAGGAGACTGGTGGAAGATTATAGCAGGAGACTGGTGGAAGGTTATAGCAGGAGACTGGTGGAAGATTATAGCAGGAGACTGGTGGAAGATTATAGCAGGAGACTGGTGGAAGATTATAGCAGGAGACTGGTGGAAGATTATAGCAGGAGACTGGTGGAAGATTATAGCAGGAGACTGGTGGAAGATTATAGCAGGAGACTGGTGGAAGATTATAGCAGGAGACTGGTGGAAGATTATAGCAGGAGACTGGTGGAAGGTTATAGCAGGAGACTGGTGGGAGATTATAGCAGGAGACTGGTGGAAGATTATAGCAGGAGACTGGTGGAAGGTTATAGCAGGAGACTGGTGGAAGATTATAGCAGGAGACTGGTGGAAGATTATAGCAGGAGACTGGTGGAAGGTTATAGCAGGAGACTGGTGGAAGATTATAGCAGGAGACTGGTGGAAGATTATAGCAGGAGACTGGTGGAAGATTATAGCAGGAAACTGGTGGAAGGTTATAGCAGGAGACTGGTGGAAGATTATAGCAGGAGACTGGTGGAAGGTTATAGCAGGAGACTGGTGGAAGATTATAGCAGGAGACTGGTGGAAGGTTATAGCAGGAAACTGGTGGAAGGTTATAGCAGGAGACTGGTGGAAGATTATAGCAGGAGACTGGTGGAAGGTTATAGCAGGAGACTGGTGGAAGATTATAGCAGGAAACTGGTGGAAGGTTATAGCAGGAGACTGGTGGAAGATTATAGCAGGAGACTGGTGGAAGGTTATAGCAGGAGACTGGTGGAAGATTATAGCAGGAGACTGGTGGAAGGTTATAGCAGGAAACTGGTGGAAGGTTATAGCAGGAAACTGGTGGAAGGTTATAGCAGGAGACTGGTGGAAGATTATAGCAGGAGACTGGTGGAAGGTTATAGCAGGAGACTGGTGGAAGATTATAGCAGGAGACTGGTGGAAGATTATAGCAGGAGACTGGTGGAAGATTATAGCAGGAGACTGGTGGAAGGTTATAGCAGGAAACTGGTGGAAGGTTATAGCAGGAGACTGGTGGAAGGTTATAGCAGGAGGCTGGTGGAAGATTATAGCAGGAGACTGGTGGAAGATTATAGCAGGAGACTGGTGGAAGGTTATAGCAGGAGACTGGTGGAAGATTACAGCAGGAGACTGGTGGAAGATTATAGCAGGAGACTGGTGGAAGATTATAGCAGGAGACTGGTGGAAGATTATAGCAGGAGACTGGTGGAAGGTTATAGCAGGAGACTGGTGGAAGATTATAGCAGGAGACTGGTGGAAGATTATAGCAGGAGACTGGTGGAAGATTATAGCAGGAGACTGGTGGAAGGTTATAGCAGGAGACTGGTGGAAGATTATAGCAGGAGACTGGTGGAAGATTATAGCAGGAGACTGGTGGAAGATTATAGCAGGAGACTGGTGGAAGATTATAGCAGGAGACTGGTGGAAGGTTATAGCAGGAGACTGGTGGAAGATTATAGCAGGAGACTGGTGGAAGGTTATAGCAGGAGACTGGTGGAAGATTATAGCAGGAGACTGGTGGAAGGTTATAGCAGGAGACTGGTGGAAGATTATAGCAGGAGACTGGTGGAAGATTATAGCAGGAGACTGGTGGAAGGTTATAGCAGGAGACTGGTGGAAGATTATAGCAGGAGACTGGTGGAAGATTATAGCAGGAGACTGGTGGAAGGTTATAGCAGGAGACTGGTGGAAGATTATAGCAGGAGACTGGTGGAAGGTTATAGCAGGAGACTGGTGGAAGGTTATAGCAGGAGACTGGTGGAAGATTATAGCAGGAGACTGGTGGAAGATTATAGCAGGAGACTAGTGGAAGGTTATAGCAGGAAACTGGTGGAAGGTTATAGCAGGAGACTGGTGGAAGGTTATAGCAGGAGGCTGGTGGAAGATTATAGCAGGAGACTGGTGGAAGATTATAGCAGGAGACTGGTGGAAGATTATAGCAGGAGACTGGTGGAAGATTATAGCAGAAGACTGGACATTATCTGGACATTATCTGGAGAGAGTTCCGGGGGTCAATGCCCCCGCGGCCCTGTCTGTGACCAGGCCTCCTGGTGGATCAGAGCCTGATCAACCAGGCTGTTACTGTTGGCTGCACGCAAACCAACGTACGAGCCACAGCCCGGCTGGTCAGGAACCGACTTTAGGTGCTTGTCCAGTGCCAGCTTGAAGACTGCCAGGGGTCTGTTGGTAATCCCCCTTATGTATAGTAAAAGGACACAAGTACAACTAATGTGACATTTATTGTGGCAACGTTTCGCTCTCCAGGAGCTTTATCAAGCCATTACAAACAATACATGGACACAGAGGGTATATAAAGGCTCAGAGTGAGGTGTAATACTAGTGAGGTACCATTTCGATGTTCACTAGTGGTAGTAGTAGTAGTAGTAGTACTAGTAGTAGTAGTAGTTCCCAAGTAATAGCTTTTATATCCTTTTACTCATGTACGAATTAATTGCTCTACCATATTGTATTACTTTTGTCACTACCACCACTACTACTACTACTACTACTACTACTACTACCACTAGTGAACATCGAAATGGTACCTCACTAGTATTACACCTCACTCTGAGCCTTTATATACCCTCTGTGTCCATGTATTGTTTGTAATGGCTTGATAAAGCTCCTGGAGAGCGAAACGTTGCCACAATAAATGTCGCATTAGTTGCACTTGTGTCCTTTTACTATACATATTGTCGGTAATTCTACCAACTTTATTACAATCCCCCTTATGTATGCTGGGAGGCAGTTGAACAGTCTCGGGCCCCTGACACTTATTGTATGGTCTCTTAACGTGCTAGTGACACCCCTGCTTTTCATTGGGGGGATGTTGCATCGTCTGCCAAGTCTTTTGCTTTCGTAGTGAGTGATTTTCGTGTGCAAGTTCGGTACTAGTCCCTCTAGGATTTTCCAGGTGCATATAATCATGTATCTCTCCAGCCTGCGTTCCAGGAAATACAGGTTCAGGAACCTCAAGCGCTCCCAGTAATTGAGGTGTTTTATCTCCGTTATGCGCGCCGTGAAGGTTCTCTGTACATTTTCTAGGTCAGCAATTTCACCTGCCTTTGAAAGATGCTGTTAGTGTGCAGCAATAGATAGAACAATTGACCTGAAGAGTGTCATCATGGGCTTGGCATCCCTAGTTTTGAAGGTTCTCATTATCCATCCTGTCATTTTTCTAGCAGATGCGATTGATACAATGTTATGGTCCTTGAAGGTGAGATCATCCGACATGATCATTCCCAGGTCTTTGACGTTGGTGTTTCGCTCTATTTTGTGGCCAGAATTTGTTTTGTACTCTGATGACGATTTAATTTCCTCGTGTTTGCCATATCTGAGTAATTGAAATTTCTCATCGTTAAACTTCACATTGTTTTCTGCAGCCCAATGAAAGATTTGGTTGATGTCCGCCTGGAGCCTTGCAGTGTCTGCAATGGAAGACACTGTCATGCAGATTCGGGTGTCATCTGCAAAGGAAGACACGGTGCTGTGGCTGACATCCTTGTCTATGTCAGATATGAGGATGAGGAACAAGATGGGAGCAAGTACTGTGCCTTGTAGAACAGAGCTTTTCACCGTAGCTGCCTCGGACTTTACTCTGTTGACTACTACTCTCTGTGCTCTGTTAGTGAGGAAATTATAGATCCATCGACCGACTTTTCCCGTTATTCCTTTAGCACGCATTTTGTGCGCTATTACGCCATGGTCACACTTGTCGAAGGCTTTTGCAAAGTCTGTATATATTACATCTGCATTCTTTTTGTCTTCTAGTGCATCTAGGACCTTGTCGTAGTGATCCAATAGTTGAGACAGACAGGAGCGACCTGTTCTAAACCCATGTTGCCCTGGGTTGTGTAATTGATGGGTTTCTAGATGGGTGGTGATCTTGCTTCTTAGGACCCTTTCAAAGATTTTCATGATATGGGATGTTAGTGCTATCGGTCTGTAGTTCTTTGCTGTTGCTTTACTGCCCCCTTTGTGGAGTGGGGCTATGTCTGTTGTTTTTAGTAACTGTGGGACGACCCCCGTGTCCATGCTCCCTCTCCATAGGATGGTAAAAGCTCGTGATAGGGGCTTCTTGCAGTTCTTGATGAACACGGGGTTCCATGAGTCTGGCCCTGGGGCAGAGTGCATGGGCATGTCATTTATGGCCTGTTCGAAGTCATTTGGCGTCAGGATAACATCAGATAGGCTTGTGTTAATCAAATTTTGTGGCTCTCTCATAAAAAATTCATTTTGATCTTCGACTCTCAGTCTGGTTAGCGGCTTGCTAAAAACTGAGTCATATTGGGACTTGAGTAGCTCACTCATTTCCTTGCTGTCATCTGTGTAGGACCCATCTTGTTTAAGTAGGGGCCCAATACTGGATGTTGTTCTCGACTTTGATTTGGCATAGGAGAAGAAATACTTTGGGTTTCTTTCGATTTCATTTATGGCTTTTAGGTCTTCCCGCGATTCCTGACTCCTATAAGATTCCTTTAGCTTAAGTTCGATGCTTGCTATTTCTCTGACCAGTGTCTCCCTACACCTTTCAGATATATTGACCTCTTTTAGCCGCTCTGTTATTCTTTTCCGTCGCCTGTGAAGGGAGCGCCCGACTGGTGGAAGATTATAGCAGGAGACTGGTGGAAGGTTATAGCAGGAGACTGGTGGAAGGTTATAGTAGGAGACTGGTGGAAGGTTATAGCAGGAGACTGGTGGAAGGTTATAGCAGGAGACTGGTGGAAGATTATAGCAGGAGACTGGTGGAAGATTATAGCAGGAGACTGGCGGGAGATTATAGCAGGAGACTGGTGGAAGATTATAGCAGGAGACTGGTGGAAGGTTATAGCAGGAGACTGGTGGAAGATTATAGCAGGAGACTGGTGGAAGATTATAGCAGGAGACTGGTGGAAGATTATAGAAGGAGACTGGTGGAAGGTTATAGCAGGAGACTGGTGGAAGGTTATAGCAGGAGACTGGTGCAAGATTATAGCAGGAGACTGGTGGAAGATTATAGCAGGAGACTGGTGGGAGATTATAGCAGGAGACTGGTGGAAGATTATAGCAGGAGACTGATGGAAGGTTATAGCAGGAGACTGGTGGAAGGTTATAGCAGGAGACTGGTGGAAGATTATAGCAGGAGACTGGTGGAAGATTATAGCAGGAGACTGGTGGAAGATTATAGCAGGAGACTGGTGGAAGATTATAGCAGGAGACTGGTGGAAGATTATAGCAGGAGACTGGTGGAAGATTATAGCAGGAGACTGGTGGAAGATTATAGAAGGAGACTGGTGGAAGGTTATAGCAGGAGACTGGTGGAAGGTTATAGCAGGAGACTGGTGCAAGATTATAGCAGGAGACTGGTGGAAGATTATAGCAGGAGACTGGTGGGAGATTATAGCAGGAGACTGGTGGAAGATTATAGCAGGAGACTGGTGGAAGGTTATAGCAGGAGACTGGTGGAAGGTTATAGCAGGAGACTGGTGGAAGATTATAGCAGGAGACTGGTGGAAGATTATAGCAGGAGACTGGTGGAAGATTATAGCAGGAGACTGGTGGAAGATTATAGCAGGAAACTGGTGGAAGATTGTAGCAGGAGACTGGTGGAAGATTATAGCAGGAGACTGGTGGAAGGTTATAGCAGGAGACTGGTGGAAGATTATAGCAGGAGACTGGTGGAAGATTATAGAAGGAGACTGGTGGAAGATTATAGCAGGAGACTGGTGGAAGATTATAGCAGGAAACTGGTGGAAGATTGTAGCAGGAGACTGGTGGAAGATTATAGCAGGAGACTGGTGGAAGATTGTAGCAGGAGACTGTGGAAGATTATAGCAGGAGACTGGTGGAAGATTATAGCAGGAAACTGGTGGAAGATTGTAGCAGGAGACTGGTGGAAGATTATAGCAGGAGACTGGTGGAAGATTGTAGCAGGAGACTGTGGAAGATTATAGCAGGAGACTGGTGGAAGATTATAGCAGGAGACTGGTGGAAGATTATAGCAGGAGACTGGTGGAAGATTATAGCAGGAGACTGGTGGAAGATTGTAGCAGGAGACTGGTGGAAGATTGTAGCAGGAGACTGTGGAAGATTATAGCAGGAGACTGGTGGAAGATTATAGCAGGAAACTGGTGGAAGATTGTAGCAGGAGACTGGTGGAAGATTATAGCAGAAGACTGGTGGAAGATTATAGCAGGAGACTGGTGGAAGATTATAGCAGGAGACTGGTGGAAGATTATAGCAGGAGACTGGTGGAAGATTATAGCAGGAGACTGGTGGAAGATTGTAGCAGGAGACTGTGGAAGATTATAGCAGGAGACTGGTGGAAGATTATAGAAGGAGACTGGTGGAAGATTATAGCAGGAGACTGGTGGAAGATTATAGCAGGAGACTGGTGGAAGATTATAGCAGGAGACTGGTGGAAGATTATAGCAGGAGACTGGTGGAAGATTGTAGCAGGAGACTGTGGAAGATTATAGCAGGAGACTGGTGGAAGATTATAGCAGGAGACTGGTGGAAGATTGTAGCAGGAGACTGGTGGAAGATTATAGCAGGAGACTGGTGGGAGATTGTAGCAGGAGACTGGTGGAAGCATAAGTAAAGTATTATCCACATAAGTTGGTAGTTTACTGTGCACTTCGCATCCATCGTGAGGAAGGTAGTTACAATAGGAATGCTTGAAATTGTACTGAAATATTCACTCTTATTTTCTATATTAGCTGCAAATAAATGTGTTTAGAAGAAACAGATACACAGAGTTTTCCACACTGCGGGTCTCAGGGAATATTTTGAGAACGTTTAGCGCAGAGTGTTTGTTAACACTGGGAATCCCCCTCTCTTACCACCCTCCCTGTGACACATGGTCCATGTTATGTATGTTACACACACACATACACACACACACGTGGGTGTGTATGTGCATCTATATATATAGATATATATATATATATATATATATATATATATATATATATATATATATATATATATATATATATATATATATATATATACATATGCAAAACAACCACGGGGGGGGGAGTTGAAAGATATGGAAAATACCCAGAGAGTTGCCAGAATATTAATCAGAGAGCACACTGAGATAAGAGTAAGTAATATAAACTTGATGCTCAGATGTTGTTGGTGTCACTAAGAAGTAAAGAGAGAAAGACACTGATCTTATGACTTGTAAGACGTTGAAACTCTTGCCAGTAATAATAATAATAATAAATGCAAGATTCACACAGAGTCATCAGATATTAAGTAAAGAGATGATAAGGAAACAGAAGTTAGACTGAAGGTAGGGAACCACTGGAAACTTGACTAGTAATGTTGGAAACTTTGTACCAGTAACAACTTAACAGGTATTGTAATGTTCCTGACGCAAGAAATTAAAGGTAATAGTAATAAATAATCCAGTACCAAGCAATAAGAGGCCAGGATAATAATTTACGTGATGGAAACAGTGGCAGAGACGAAGCAATGTTAAACTGTTAGTGCTGGCAGATGTTAACAGTAAGGAAAGTAATTAGAAAACTGGAACTCCCAAAGAGGACCAGAAATATGGAAAGTCAGATAGTCTGGAAGTAGTGACAAAGAATTTCCTGAACCAACATGTGAAGGAAACATCGACAGTGAGATGAGTCAAAACGAGATCCCGACATCTGATCTGGTTACACACAAGATGAATAAGATATAAGTGAAAATAATTGTAAAGGAGCAACTATTTGCTAAGAATCCCGAGGTACTAAATTTTCAGTACTAAATAACCAGCACATGGGAAAGAGAAGCTTATTACGACGTTTCGATCCCACCTCGATCATTGACAAGTTACACCTGAAGGAAATGGTCCTGGTCTCAGACAGGGCCAGGGGAGGGGGGCGTTGACCCCGAACCCCTCTCCAGGTACACTCCAGGCAGGAGTAAGAAATGGAACTAGGATAACAAAGTTGTACAAGAAAGGAAGATAATAAGCTCAGAGTGCAGGAAACAAGGAAAGATTCACCGGGAATAAAGAGAGACGAAGGGAAGTGCACTGAAGGCTTAAGAGAAATGTTGATTAAATTAAACAGCAGATAACTGGGAAACGAGAAGGAGAATTGACAATTAATATGTAAACGTTAGAAGGGGAAGCTGGCTGGCGGAGAATGATACATGTGAAGAATTTACCAGAAGGTAACACTGGTGTCACCTGTTGCAACACTCGCGTCATCTGACGCAACACCTGCGTCACCTGATGTAACTCCTGCGTCATCTGACGTAAAACTCACACGACAGCTTCTGGGAATGCAGTTATGCACTCTGGCGTATTTCCTCTGCACTCACCTACCTCAATACTTGATACAAACATCTTAACGCTGCTTCACTCCTGACAACTAACAACAAACATTGTGTAAGAGTGAACTTTACTGACTCAACACATTCATGGGTAATGTTGACTCATACATCATACTCATACATCATATTGGTGACTCATGCATCATACTGTTGACTTGTACATCATACTGTTGACTTGTACATTATACTGTTGACTTCTACATCATGCTGTTAACACATACTTCATACTGTTGACTTGTACATCATACTGTTGACTTGTACATCATACTGTTGACTTGTACATTATACTGTTGACTTGTACATTATATTATACTGTTGACTTGTACATCATACTGTTGACTTGTACATCATACTGTTGACTTGTACATCATACTGTTGACTTGTACATCATACTGTTGACTTGTACATCATACTGTTGACTTGTACATCATATTGTTGACTTGTACATCATACTGTTGACTTGTACATCATACTGTTGACTTGTACATCATACTGTTGACTTGTACATCATACTGTTGACTTGTACATTATATTGTTGACTTGTACATCATACTGTTGACTTGTACATCATACTGTTGACTTGTACATTATACTGTTGACTTGTACATCATACTGTTGAATTGTACATCATACTGTTGACTTGTACATTATATTATACTGTTGACTTGTACATCATACTGTTGACTTGTACATCATACTGTTGACTTGTACATCATACTGTTGACTCATGCATCATACTGTTGACTTGTACATCATACTGTTGACTCATGTATCATACTGTTGACTTTTACATCATACTGTTGACTTGTACATCATACTGTTGAATTCTACATCATACTGATTACTTGTACATCATACTGTTGACTCATACATCATACTGTTGACTTGTGCATCATACTGTTGACTTGTACATCATACTGTTGACTTGTACATCATACTGTTGACTTGTACATCATACAATTGACTTGTACATTATACTGTTGACTCATGCATCATACTGTTGACTTGTACATCATACTGTTGACTTCTACATCATACTGTTGAATCATACATCATACTGTTGACTTGTCCATCATACTTTTGACTTCTACATCATACTGTTGACTCATACATCATACTGTTGACTTGTACATCATACTGTTGGCTTGTATATCATACTGTTGACTTCTACATCATACTGTTGAATCACACATCATACTGTTGACTTCTACATCATATTGTTGACTCATACATCATACTGTTAACTTCTACATCATACTGTTGACTCACACATTATACTGTTGACTCGCACATCATACTGTTGACTCATGCATCATACTGTTGACTTCTACATCATACTGTTGACTCATACATCATACTGTTGACTTGTACATCATACTGTTGACTCATACATCATACTGTTGGCTTCTGCATCATACTGTTGACTCATGCATCATACTGTTGACTTCTACATCATACTGTTGACTCATACATCATACTGTTGACTTGTACATCATACTGTTGACTCATACATCATACTGTTGGCTTCTGCATCATACTGTTGACTCATGCATCATACTGTTGACTTCTACATCATACTGTTGACTCATACATCATACTGTTGACTTGTACATCATAATGTTGACTCATACATCATACTGTTGACTCATACATCATACTGTTGACTCATACATCATACTGTTGACTTGTACATCATACTGTTGACTCATGCATCATACTGTTGACTTGTACATCATACTGTTGACTCATACATCATACTGTTGACTTCTACATCATACTGTTGACTCATGTATCATACTGTTGACTTCTACATCATGCTGTTAACTCATACATCGTACTGTTGATTTCTACATCATACTGTTGACTCATACATCATACTGTTGACGTCTACATCATACTGTTGACTTCTACATCATACTGTTGACTCATACATCATACTGTTGACTTCTACATCATACTGTTGACTTCTACATCATACTGTTGACTCATACATCATACTGTTGACTTCTACATCATACTGTTGACTAATACATCATACTGTTGACATCTACATCATACTGTTGACTCATACATCATACTGTTAAGTCATACATCATACTGTTGACTTCTACATCATATTGTTGACTCATACATCATACTGTTAACTCATACATCATACTGTTGACTCATACATCATACTGTTAACTCATGCATCATACTGTTGACTTGTACATCATACTGTTGACTTGTGCATCATACTGTTGACTTGTACATCATACTGTTGACTTGTACATCATACTGTTGACTTGTGCATCATACTGTTGACTTGTACATCATACTGTTGACTTGTACATCATACTGTTGACTTGTACATCATACTGTTGACTTGTACATCATACTGTTGACTTGTACATCATACTGTTAACTCATACATCACGCTGATGACTCATACATCATACAGATGACTCAGACATCATACTGGATACTCATACATCATCCTGGTGACTCATACATCATACTGGTGACTCATACATCATACTGGTGACTCATACATCATACTGGTGACTCATACATCATACTGGTGACTCATACATCATACTGGTGACTCATACATCATACAGGTGACTCATACATCATACAGGTGACTCATACATCATACAGGTGACTCATACATCATACTGGAGACTCACACATCATACAGGTGATTCATACATCATACTGGAGACTCATACATCATACTGATGACTTATACATCATACAGGTGACTCATACATCATACAGGTGACTCATACATCATACAGGTGACTCATGCATCATACAGGTGACTCATACATCATACAGGTGACTCATACATCATACAGGTGACTCATACATCATACTGATGACTCATACATCATACTGATGACTCATACATCATACTGGTGACTCATACATCATACTGGTGACTCATACATCATACTGATGACTCATACATCATACTGATGACTCAAACATCATACTGGTGACTCATACATCATACTGATGACTCGTACATCATACCGATGACTCATACATCATACTGATGACTCATACATCATACAGGTGACTCATAAATCATACAGGTTACTCATACATCATACAGGTGACTCATACATCATACAGGTGACTCATACATCATACAGGTGACTCATACATCATATTGGTGACTCATACATCATACTGGTGACTCATACATCGTACAGGTGACTCATACATCATACAGGTGACTCATACATCATACTCGCGACTCATACATCATACTGATGACTCATACATCATACTGATGACTCATACATCATACTGGTGACTCATACATCATACTGATGACTCATACATCATACTGAGGACTCATACATCATACTGATGACTCATACATCATACTGGTGACTCATACATCATACTGATGACTCATACATCATACAGGTGACTCATACATCATACTGATGACTCATACATCATACAGGTGACTCATACATCATACTGATGACTCATACATCATACAGGTGACTCATACATCATACTGGTGACTCATACATCATACAGGTGACTCATACATCATACAGGTGACTCATACATCATACTGGTGACTAATACATCATACTGGTGACTCATACATCATACAGGTGACTCATACATCATACAGGTGACTCATGCATCATACTCGTGACTCATACATCATACTGATGACTCATACATCATACTGATGACTCATACATCATACTGATGACTCATAAATCATACTGATGACTCATACATCATACTGATGACTCATACATCATACTGATGACTTATACATCATACTGGTGACTCATACGTCATACTGATGACTCATACATCATACAGGTGACTCATACATCATACTGGTGACTCATACATCATACTGCTGACTCATACATCATACAGGTGACTCATGCATCATACTGATGATTCATACATCATACTGGTGACTCATACGTCATACTGATGACTCATACATCATACAGGTGACTCATACATCATACTGGTGACTCATACATCATACTGATGACTCATACATCATACAGGTGACTCATACATTTATTCTGATGACTCATACATCATACAGGTGACTCATACATCATGCTGGTGACTCATACATCATACAGGTGACTCATGCATCATACAGGTGACTCATACATCATACAGGTGACTCATACATCATACAGGTGACTCATACATCATACTGATGATTCATACATCATACTGATGACTCATACATCATACAGGTGACTCATACATCATACTGGTGACTCATACATCATACAGGTGACTCATACATCATACAGGTGACTCATACATCATACATGTGACTCATACATCATACTGGAGACGCATACATCATACTGTTGACTTGTACATTATACTGTTGACTTCTACATCATGCTGTTAACACATACTTCATACTGTTGACTTGTACATCATACTGTTGACTTGTACATCATACTGTTGACTTGTACATTATACTGTTGACTTGTACATTATATTATACTGTTGACTTGTACATCATACTGTTGACTTGTACATCATACTGTTGACTTGTACATCATACTGTTGACTTGTACATTATACTGTTGACTTGTACATTATATTATACTGTTGACTTGTACATCATACTGTTGACTTGTACATCATACAATTGACTTGTACATTATACTGTTGACTCATGCATCATACTGTTGACTTGTACATCATACTGTTGACTTCTACATCATACTGTTGAATCATACATCATACTGTTGACTTGTCCATCATACTTTTCACTTCTACATCATACTGTTGACTCATACATCATACTGTTGACTTGTACATCATACTCTTGGCTTGTATATCATACTGTTGACTTCTACATCATACTGTTGACTCACACATCATACTGTTGACTTCTACATCATATTGTTGACTCATACATCATACTGTTAACTTCTACATCATACTGTTGACTCACACATTATACTGTTGACTCGCACATCATACTGTTGACTCATGCATCATACTGTTGACTTCTACATCATACTGTTGACTCATACATCATACTGTTGACTTGTACATCATACTGTTGACTCATACATCATACTGTTGGCTTCTGCATCATACTGTTGACTCATGCATCATACTGTTGACTTCTACATCATACTGTTGACTCATACATCATACTGTTGACTTGTACATCATAATGTTGACTCATACATCATACTGTTGACTCATACATCATACCGTTGACTCATACATCATACTGTTGACTTGTACATCATACTGTTGACTCTTGCATCATACTGTTGACTTGTACATCATACTGTTGACTCATACATCATACTGTTGACTTCTACATCATACTGTTGACTCATGTATCATACTGTTGACTTCTACATCATGCTGTTAACTCATACATCGTACTGTTGATTTCTACATCATACTGTTGACTCATACATCATACTGTTGACGTCTACATCATACTGTTGACTTCTACATCATACTGTTGACTCATACATCATACTGTTGACTTCTACATCATACTGTTGACTTCTACATCATACTGTTGACTCATACATCATACTGTTGACTTCTACATCATGCTGTTAACTCATACATCATACTGTTGACTTCTACATCATACTGTTGACTAATACATCATACTGTTGACATCTACATCATACTGTTGACTCATACATCATACTGTTAAGTCATACATCATACTGTTGACTTCTACATCATATTGTTGACTCATACATCATACTGTTAACTCATACATCATACTGTTGACTCATACATCATACTGTTAACTCATGCATCATACTGTTGACTTGTACATCATACTGTTGACTTGTACATCACACTGTTGACTTGTACATCATACTGTTGACTTGTGCATCATACTGTTGACTTGTACATCATACTGTTGACTTGTACATCATACTGTTGACTTGTACATCATACTGTTAACTCATACATCACGCTGATGACTCATACATCATACAGATGACTCAGACATCATACTGGATACTCATACATCATCCTGGTGACTCATACATCATACTGGTGACTCATACATCATACTGGTGACTCATACATCATACTGGTGACTCATACATCATACTGGTGACTCATACATCATACTGGTGACTCATACATCATACAGGTGACTCATACATCATACTGGTGACTCATACATCATACTGTTGACTTGTACATCATACTGTTGGCTTGTATATCATACTGTTGACTTCTACATCATACTGTTGACTCACACATCATACTGTTGACTTCTACATCATATTGTTGACTCATACATCATACTGTTAACTTCTACATCATACTGTTGACTCACACATTATACTGTTGACTCGCACATCATACTGTTGACTCATGCATCATACTGTTGACTTCTACATCATACTGTTGACTCATACATCATACTGTTGACTTGTACATCATACTGTTGACTCATACATCATACTGTTGGCTTCTGCATCATACTGTTGACTCATGCATCATACTGTTGACTTCTACATCATACTGTTGACTCATACATCATACTGTTGACTTGTACATCATAATGTTGACTCATACATCATACTGTTGACTCATACATCATACCGTTGACTCATACATCATACTGTTGACTTGTACATCATACTGTTGACTCTTGCATCATACTGTTGACTTGTACATCATACTGTTGACTCATACATCATACTGTTGACTTCTACATCATACTGTTGACTCATGTATCATACTGTTGACTTCTACATCATGCTGTTAACTCATACATCGTACTGTTGATTTCTACATCATACTGTTGACTCATACATCATACTGTTGACGTCTACATCATACTGTTGACTTCTACATCATACTGTTGACTCATACATCATACTGTTGACTTCTACATCATACTGTTGACTTCTACATCATACTGTTGACTCATACATCATACTGTTGACTTCTACATCATGCTGTTAACTCATACATCATACTGTTGACTTCTACATCATACTGTTGACTAATACATCATACTGTTGACATCTACATCATACTGTTGACTCATACATCATACTGTTAAGTCATACATCATACTGTTGACTTCTACATCATATTGTTGACTCATACATCATACTGTTAACTCATACATCATACTGTTGACTCATACATCATACTGTTAACTCATGCATCATACTGTTGACTTGTACATCATACTGTTGACTTGTACATCACACTGTTGACTTGTACATCATACTGTTGACTTGTGCATCATACTGTTGACTTGTACATCATACTGTTGACTTGTACATCATACTGTTGACTTGTACATCATACTGTTAACTCATACATCACGCTGATGACTCATACATCATACAGATGACTCAGACATCATACTGGATACTCATACATCATCCTGGTGACTCATACATCATACTGGTGACTCATACATCATACTGGTGACTCATACATCATACTGGTGACTCATACATCATACTGGTGACTCATACATCATACTGGTGACTCATACATCATACAGGTGACTCATACATCATACAGGTGACTCATACATCATACAGGTGACTCATACATCATACTGGAGACTCACACATCATACAGGTGATTCATACATCACACTGGAGACTCATACATCATACTGATGACTCATACATCATACAGGTGACTCATACATCATACAGGTGACTCATACATCATACAGGTGACTCATGCATCATACAGGTGACTCATACATCATACAGGTGACTCATACATCATACAGGTGACTCATACATCATACTGATGACTCATACATCATACTGATGACTCATACATCATACTGGTGACTCATACATCATACTGGTGACTCATACATCATACTGATGACTCATACATCATACTGATGACTCAAACATCATACTGGTGACTCATACATCATACTGATGACTCGTACATCATACCGATGACTCATACATCATACTGATGACTCATACATCATACAGGTGACTCATAAATCATACAGGTTACTCATACATCATACAGGTGACTCATACATCATACAGGTGACTCATACATCATACAGGTGACTCATACATCATATTGGTGACTCATACATCATACTGGTGACTCATACATCGTACAGGTGACTCATACATCATACAGGTGACTCATACATCATACTCGCGACTCATACATCATACTGATGACTCATACATCATACTGATGACTCATACATCATACTGGTGACTCATACATCATACTGATGACTCATACATCATACTGAGGACTCATACATCATACTGATGACTCATACATCATACTGGTGACTCATACATCATACTGATGACTCATACATCATACAGGTGACTCATACATCATACTGATGACTCATACATCATACAGGTGACTCATACATCATACTGATGACTCATACATCATACAGGTGACTCATACATCATACTGGTGACTCATACATCATACAGGTGACTCATACATCATACAGGTGACTCATACATCATACTGGTGACTAATACATCATACTGGTGACTCATACATCATACAGGTGACTCATACATCATACAGGTGACTCATGCATCATACTCGTGACTCATACATCATACTGATGACTCATACATCATACTGATGACTCATACATCATACTGATGACTCATAAATCATACTGATGACTCATACATCATACTGATGACTCATACATCATACTGATGACTTGTACATCATACTGGTGACTCATACGTCATACTGATGACTCATACATCATACAGGTGACTCATACATCATACTGGTGACTCATACATCATACTGCTGACTCATACATCATACAGGTGACTCATGCATCATACTGATGATTCATACATCATACTGGTGACTCATACATCATACTGATGACTCATACATCATACAGGTGACTCATACATCATACTGGTGACTCATACATCATACTTATGACTCATACATCATACAGGTGACTCATACATTTATTCTGATGACTCATACATCATACAGGTGACTCATACATCATGCTGGTGACTCATACATCATACAGGTGACTCATGCATCATACAGGTGACTCATACATCATACAGGTGACTCATACATCATACAGGTGACTCATACATCATACTGATGATTCATACATCGTACTGATGACTCATACATCATACAGGTGACTCATACATCATACTGGTGACTCATACATCATACAGGTGACTCATACATCATACAGGTGACTCATACATCATACATGTGACTCATACATCATACTGGAGACGCATACATCATACTGGAGACTCATGTATCATACTGGTGACTCATACATCATACTGATGACTCATACATCATACTGGAGACTCATACATCATACTGGTGACTCATACATCATACAGGTGATTCATACATCATACAGGTGGCTCATACATCATACTGGTGACTCATACATAATGCAGGTGACTCATGCATCATACAGGTGACTCATACATCATACAGGTGACTCACACATCATACTGATGACTCATACATCATACTGATGACTCATACATCATACAGGTGACTCATACATCATACTGGTGACTCATACATCATACAGGTGATTCATACATCATACAGGTGACTCATACATCATTCAGGTGACTCATACATCATACTGGAGACGCATACATCATACTGGAGACTCATACCTCATACTGGTGACTCATACATCATACTGATGACTCATACATCATACTGGAGACTCATACATCATACTGGTGACTCATACATCATACAGGTGATTCATACTTCATACAGGTGGCTCATACATCATACTGGTGACTCATACATCATACAGGTGACTCATACATCATACAGGTGACTCATACATCATACAGGTGACTCATACATCATACTGGTGACTCATACATCATACAGTTGATTCAAACATCATACAGGTGACTCATACATCATTCAGGTGACTCATACATCATACTGGAGACTCATGCATCATGCTGGACAACAATGACAGCTAATACACGCAGGTCATACCTCTGATTGGTACTCAATTCGTTCGCAGCTCTGCCAAGTAGCCAGATTCTCTAGTAACTGGCTAATCAGTGAGACTGTTGCTGCTCGCAACTTGTACGTTCCAGGTACATCACAACCCATCTGACCAGACATCTCTAATTATCCCCTACAAATATCTTTTATTAATATCTGTTGGTGGAAGATTGAAGAGTAGCGGAGCTTAATACAGCTTGGTCACACTTGGTCACACTTGGTCACACTTGATCACACTTGGTCACACTTGGTCACACTTGGTCACACTTGGTCACACTTGATCACACTTGGTCACACTTGGTCACACTTGGTCACACTTGATCACACTTGGTCACACTTGGTCACACTTGGTCACACTTGGTCAAGTCATACTTGCTGAAGCTCAACACAGAGCCTAGATTTATGTTAACCTTGTGTTCTATAGCAGTGTTGATCTTCACCATATTGGACAGAAGTAGTAGTGTTAGGTAAGGCACATATACAACAGTTAGGTATCTTTATTTCGAAACGTTTCTCCTACACAGTAGGCTTCTTCAGTCGAGTACAGAAAAGTTGATAGAAGCAGAAGAGACTTGAAGAAGATGGAATCAGTCCATCACCCTTGAAGTTTTTGAGGTGGTCAGTCCCTCAGTCTGGAGAAGAGTTTTATTCCATAGTCTGAAACAATATGGAGTTGAAGCGATAGGATGAAGCCTTATATACCACCAGGAGGTGAGATGTAGGAGGTGAGATGTAGCAGTAGCAGCAGCAATAGTAGTAGTAGTAGTAGTAGTAGCAGCAGCAGCAGCAATAGTAGTAGCAGTAGTAGCAGCAGCAGCAGAAGCCACACCTACATCTCAATGTTCTGCTGTTCGTATCTCACATCTTCCTTATCCTGGCTATAGTGTGTAACCTCCCGTGTGTCTCACTGCTGTGTGTATCTCACATCTTCCTTATACTGGCTATATTGTGTGTAACCTCCCGTGTGTCTCACTGCTGTGTATATCTCACATCGTCCTTATACTGGCTATATTGTGTGTAACCTCCCGTGTGTCTCACTGCTGTGTATATCTCACATCTTCCTTATACTGGCTATAGTGTATGTAACCTCCCGTGCGTCTCACTGCTGTGTATATCTCACATCTTCCTTATACTGGCTATAGTGTATGTAACCTCCCGTGTGTCTCACTGCTGTGTATATCTCACATCTTCCTTATACTGGCTATAGTGTGTGTAACCTCCCGTGCGTCTCACTGCTGTGTATATCTCACATCTTCCTTATACTGGCTATAGTGTGTAACCTCCCGTGTGTCTCACTGCTGTGTGTATCTCACATCTTCCTTATACTGGCTATAGTGTGTGTAATCTCCCGTGTGTCTCACTGCTGTGTATATCTCACATCTTCCTTATACTGGCTATAGTGTGTGTAACCTCCCGTGCATCTCACTGCTGTGTATATCTCACATCTTCATTATACTGGCTATAGTGTGTGTAACCTCCCGTGTGTCTCACTGCTGTGTATATCTCACATCTTCCTTATACTGGCTATAGTGTGTGTAACCTCCCGTGTGTCTCACTGCTGTGTATATCTCACATCTTCCTTATACTGGCTATAGTGTGTGTAACCTCCCGTGTGTCTCACTGCTGTGTATATCTCACATCTTCATTATACTGGCTATAGTGTGTGTAACCTCCCGTGTGTCTCACTGCTGTGTATATCTCACATCTTCATTATACTGGCTATAGTGTGTGTAACCTCCCGTGTGTCTCACTGCTGTGTATATCTCACATCTTCCTTATACTGGCTATAGTGTACTCACCTAGTTGTACTCACCTAGTTGAGGTTGCGGGGGTCGAGTCCGAGCTCCTGGCCCCGCCTCTTCACTGATCGCTACTAGGTCACTCTCCCTGAGCCATGAGCTTTATCATACCTCTGCTTAAAGCTATGTATGGATCCTGCCTCCACTACATCGCTTCCCAAACTATTCCACTTACTGACTACTCTGCGGCTGAAGAAATACTTCCTAACATCCCTGTGATTCATCTGTGTCTTCAGCTTCCAACTGTGTCCCCTTGTTACTGTGTCCAATCTCTGGAACATCCTGTCTTTGTCCACCTTGTCAATTCTTCTCAGTATTTTGTATGTCGTTATCATGTCCCCCCTATCTCTCCTGTCCTCCAGTGTCGTCAGGTTGATTTCCCTTAACCTCTCCTCGTAGGACATACCTCTTAGCTCTGGGACTAGTCTTGTTGCAAACCTTTGCACTTTCTCTAGTTTCTTTACATGCAGATGTAATATATACAGACTTTGCAAAAGCCTTCGACAAGTGTGACCATGGCGTAATAGCGCACAAAATGCGTGCTAAAGGAATAACAGGAAAAGTCGGTCGATGGATCTATAATTTCCTCACTAACAGAACACAGAGAGTAGTCGTCAACAGAGTAAAGTCCGAGGCAGCTACGGTGAAAAGCTCTGTTCCACAAGGCACAGTACTCGCTCCCATCTTGTTCCTCATCCTTATATCCGACATAGACAAGGATGTCAGCCACAGCACCGTGTCTTCCTTTGCAGATGACACCCGAATCTGCATGACAGTGTCTTCCATTGCAGACACTGCAAAGCTCCAGGCAGACATCAACCAAATCTTTCAGTGGGCTGCAGAAAACAATATGAAGTTCAACGATGAGAAATTTCAATTACTCAGATATGGTAAACATGAGGAAATTAAATCTTCATCAGAGTACAAAACAAATTCTGGCCACAAAATAGAGCGAAACACCAACGTCAAAGACCTGGGAGTGATCATGTCGGAGGATCTCACCTTCAAGGACCATAACACTGTATCAATCGCATCTGCTAGAAAAATGACAGGATGGATAATGAGAACCTTCAAAACTAGGGAGGCCAAGCCCATGATGACACTCTTCAGGTCACTTGTTCTATCTAGGCTGGAATATTGCTGCACACTAACAGCACCTTTCAAGGCAGGTGAAATTGCCGACCTAGAAAATGTACAGAGAACTTTCACGGCGCACATAACGGAGATAAAACACCTCAATTATTGGGAGCGCTTGAGGTTCCTATACCTGTATTCCCTGGAACGCAGGAGGGAGAGATACATGATTATATACACCTGGAAAATCCTAGAGGGACTAGTACCGAACTTGCACACGAAAATCACCCACTACGAAAGCAAAAGACTTGGCAGACGATACACCATCCCCCCAATGAAAAGCAGGGGTGTCACTAGCACGTTAAGAGACCATACAATAAGTGTCAGGGGCCCGAGACTGTTCAACTGCCTCCCAGCACACATAAGGGGGATTACCAACAGACCCCTGGCAGTCTTCAAGCTGGCACTGGACAAGCACCTAAAGTCAGTTCCGGATCAGCCGGGCTGTGGCTCGTATGTTGGTTTGCGTGCAGCCAGCAGCAACAGCCTGGTTGATCAGGCTCTGATCCACCAGGAGGCCTGGTCTCAGACCGGGCCGCGGGGGCGTTGACCCCCGGAACTCTCTCCAGGTAAACTCCAGGTCTCCAGGTGTGGGTTCCAAACTGGTGCCGCATACTCCAATATGGGCCTAACGTATACGGTGTACAGGGTCCTGAACGATTCCTTATTAAGATGTCGGAATGCTGTTCTGAGGTTTGCTAGGCGCCCATATGCTGCAGCAGTTATTTGGTTGATGTGCGCTTCAGGAGATGTGCCTGGTGTTATACTCACCCCAAGATCTTTTTCCTTGAGTGAGGTTTGTAGTCTCTGACCCCCTAGACTGTACTCCGTCTGCGGCCTTCTTTGCCCTTCCCCAATCTTCATGACTTTGCACTTGGTGGGATTGAACTCCAGGAGCCAATTGCTGGACCAGGTCTGCAGCCTGTCCAGATCCCTTTGTAGTTCTGCCTGGTCTTCGATCGAGTGTATTCTTCTCATCAACTTCACGTCATCTGCAAACAGGGACACCTCAGAGTCTATTCCTTCCGTCATGTCGTTCACAAATACCAGAAACAGCACTGGTCCTAGGACTGACCCCTGCGGGACCCCGCTGGTCACAGGTGCCCACTCTGACACCTCGCCACGTACCATGACTCGCTGCTGTCTTCCTGACAAGTATTCCCTGATCCATTGTAGTGCCTTCCCTGTTATCCCTGCTTGGTCCTCCAGTTTTTGCACCAATCTCTTGTGTGGAACTGTGTCAAACGCCTTCTTGCAGTCCAAGAAAATGCAATCCACCCACCCCTCTCTCTCTTGTCTTACTGCTGTCACCATGTCATAGAACTCCAGTAGGTTTGTGATACAGGATTTCCCGTCCCTGAAACCATGCTGGCTGCTGTTGATGAGATCATTCCTTTCTAGGTGTTCCACCACTCTTCTCCTGATAATCTTCTCCATGATTTTGCATACTATACATGTCAGTGACACTGGTCTGTAGTAACCTCCCGTGCGTCTCACTGCTGTGTGTATCTCACATCTTCCTTATACTGGCTATAGTGTGTGTAACCTCCCGTGCGTCTCACTGCTGTGTATATCTCACATCTTCCTTATACTGGCTATAGTGTGTGTAACCTCCCGTGCGTCTCACTGCTGTGTGTATCTCACATCTTCCTTATACTGGCTATAGTGTGTGTAACCTCCCGTGTGTCTCACTGCTGTGTATATCTCACATCTTCCTTATACTGGCTATAGTGTGTGTAACCTCCCGTGCGTCTCACTGCTGTGTGTATCTCACATCTTCCTTATACTGGCTATAGTGTGTGTAACCTCCCGTGTGTCTCACTGCTGTGTATATCTCACATCTTCCTTATACTGGCTATAGTGTGTGTAACCTCCCGTGCGTCTCACTGCTGTGTATATCTCACATCTTCCTTATACTGGCTATAGTGTGTGTAACCTCCCGTGTGTCTCACTGCTGTGTATATCTCACATCTTCCTTATACTGGCTATAGTGTGTGTAACCTCCCGTGCATCTCACTGCTGTGTATATCTCACATCTTCCTTATACTGACTACAGTGAGTGTAACCTCCCGTGTGTCTCACTAGTTTAGTTTAATATGTTTATTATGCACCCCATACCCATCCTGTGGGCGGTAGTCAACAGATTACAGAGGTACATAATTGGTCCAGGGACTGGACTCCAAAGTTTTGATAGCTGAGCAAGTTACAATGGTAATGAACTAGATCTGGTCATAATCATGACCAAGTTACAAAGGTAATGAGCTCCAGGTAGAGCTGGTCACACTCATGAATAATTGCAAAGGTAATGAATCATAAACACATTAATCATGAGAATTTACAAAGGTAATGAGCTCCAGGTAGAGCTGGTCAAAATCATGACAAGTTTCAAAGGTAATGAATGATAAACACGTTATCACATGATTACAATCATAGACAAATTACAGAGTAATGAGCAGTTAACATAGTAGGGAATTCATCCATTGCCCCAACAACAGATGTTGCTAGGTGCCTGTCTCTCCTCGGTAGACAGCCATTGCAAACAGCAGCAAGTTGCCCTGGGATCTGCTGCTAACACGAGCACCATCGACCCTCCCCAAGAGGTCCAAGAAGCCAGTGACTCCGTTAGCAGCCCGATGCAGAGCTCCCCTAGGGACATGTCAGCGTCCTGGTGGACGCCAAGTTGATTGAAGATCCCAGGCCCTCGTGTGCACGGATGTTGAAGCTTGAGAAACTGAGTACACACTGCCTGTGGCATACCTGACAGCTGCCTCGCGGTCGAACTCCACGATGCTGTCCCTGTAGTGGAAGTTCCTGTGAGCCCAGCACTCCCTGCAGTGCCATCGCTGACATCGTGGGTTAGGGGAGAAGTACCCTCTGCAGATGGGGTGGCTCTGGTAGTTGGGTGGGTGAGGCGGGGGAGACGCGCAGGTGTGAGGTGTTATGAGAGGGTCACTGTTTACTACACACGCCCTCCCCCTCCCCCCCAGCGGAGAGGGGGAGAGGCGCTGACTGGTCCTGACTCGACAACACTAAATCCTCTGAAACTGCACAACACTTCAACTATTTACGCTGAAACGATGCACTGGGATGTCCGTTCGCTGCTCTGGTATCTTCTCAAAGCATTCACACTGAGTTCTGTTAAGTAGGGACCTGGTCAGCCTCTTTGACCAGGAGCTATCCTTGAAAAATCCCGCAGCTAGCCCGCTACACAACCTGCCGCCTGTAGGTCTATCCGGGAACTACAGCAGACTTTTATCATATAACACATCTGGTCATTAAGAACTATATAAGTATAGAGTTTGAAACATCTATCTGTTATACTATTTTTACCAAATATATTCCAAATACTATGTTCTCAGTGTTTATCTCTGTTTATTCTTCTCGTTATTCCTATAAACCAGAAACAGTACTGTTCCCAGTACTGCTCCCAGTACTGCTCTCAGTACTGCTCCCAGTACTGCTACCAGTACTGCTACCAGTACTGCTACCAGTACTGCTCCCAGTACTGCTACCAGTACTGCTACCAGAGGAAGGTACGAATATTGTTGTTGTTGGGGATAGCCAAGTAAGGTATATGGATAGGGCGTTCTGCTTGAAGGACAGGAGTAGGAGACAGAGAGTTTGCTTTCCTGGGGCTGGGATGGAGGATATTGTTAGCCGTCTGGATGACATCATGAGAGGTAATGGGAGTAATCCTATTATCTGTCTCAGTGCTGGAGGCATCGATGTTGGCAGACGTAGGAGTGAAGACCTGATTAACAGGTATAGGTCAGCAATAGAAATAATTAGGAGTAAGGGTGGGAACCCTCTCATATGTGGTATTTTGCCAAGGAGGGGAGTTGGAAATAAATGGCTGTCCAGGGCAATTGGTGTCAATTGCTGGCTGGACAAATACTGTAAGGAAAATGCGGTAGCATTCATTGACAACTGGGACCTCTTCTATGGCAGAAGTGACATGTATGCCAGGGATGGGGTTCACTTATCTAGGTGTGGGGTGGGAGCACTGGCAACTGCAGTGGAGGGAGCAGTTAGGACTTTAAACTAGGAGTAGTTAGTGGTATGGGTTTTGGCAGGAAAACAGTGAAGTCCCAGTGTAGTAATATTACGAGTTCTGGGGGAACTAGTAACAATAAGAACGAGGTAGATATTGAAAAGCCAGGGACCTTGGGTGATAAGGACAGTAATAGGTTTAGTAGAAAAATAGAAATGAGCAGGAAGGGTGAGGAGAAAGGAGAGTCTTTCAATGTTTATTATGCTAATTGCCGTAGTGCTAGGAATAAGATGGACGAGTTGAGATTAGTTGCTAGTGCAGGTAACATTGATGTATTTGCCTTAACTGAGACGTGGTTTAATTCAAAAAGTCGGGACATGCCTGCGGAATGTCATATTCAGGGTTTTAAATTGTTCCAAGAAGATAGAAGTATTGGGAAGGGGGGTGGGGTGGCATTGTATGTCCGAGATCGCTTGAACTGTTGCATAAAAACGGGTATTAAGTCTGAAGTAACACATACAGAGTCTGTTTGGATAGAATTTTCAGAGGGGCATGAAAAACTGATTTTAGGAATGATATACCGTCCCCCAAACTTAGATAGGGACCAAGGGAAACTACTATGGGAGGAAATTGTTAAGGCCACAAGGCACGATAATGTAGTAATTCTAGGAGACTTTAAATTTAGTCATGTTGATTGGAATTTCTTGACTGGGAATTTAGAATCATACGACTTCTTAGAAGTATTTCAATATTGTTTTTTGAAGCAGTTTGTGACAGAACCTACAAGGGGTAATAACCTGCTTGACTTAGTTCTGGCAAACAATGAATCCCTTGTTAATAATTTAGAAATTTCAGAGGAACTGGGTGCTAGCGACCACAAATCAATTACATTTAGCATTGAATGGAAGTATGATAGTAGCGATAACTCAGTAACAGTCCCAGATTTTCGCTTAGCAGATTACGATGGGCTTAGAGAACACTTATCATCTGTTGACTGGGGTAACGAAGAGAGCTATCAATATGACAGTTTTCTGAACACTATACATGCTGCTCAAAGAACGTTTATCCCATATAAAGAAATTAGATCAAATAGAAATGACCCAAAATGGATGAATAATAGGCTCAAATATCTACTAGGGCATAAGAAAGGAATTTATAGGCTTATCAAAAGAGGTGAGGGTCATCTTATGAATCAGTATATTGACATTAAGAGGGACATTAAAAAGGGGATAAGAAAAGCTAAAAGGGACTATGAAATTAAAGTTGCTAGGGATTCTAAAACTAACCCAAAAAGTTTTTTCCAGGTCTATAGAACAAAAGTTAGAGATAAGATAGGTCCCCTTAAAAATAACTATGGGCACCTTACTGACAAAGAGAATGAAATGTGCTTGATTTTAAATAATTATTTTCTCTCAGTTTTTACACAGGAAGACACTAACAATATTCCAGTAATTAATTTTTACAGTGGGCTAGAAGAAGATAAATTATGTAACATCACAGTCACTAGTGAGATGGTTTAAAAGCAGATAGACAGACCGAAGCAAAATAAGTCGCCGGGTCCTGATGAGGTTTTTTCAAGGGTTCTTAAGGAATGCAAAATGGAACTCTGTGAACCATTAACTAATATTTTTAATTTATCTCTTCAAACAGGTGTAGTGTCTGATATGTGGAAGATGGCTAATGTAATTCCTATTTTTAAAACAGGGGACAAGTCATTACCGTCAAATTACCGCCCAATAAGCCTGACCTCAATTGTAGGCAAATTACTAGAGTCAATTATAGCTGAGATTATAAGAAGCCATCTCGATAAGCATAGCTTGATTAATGATAATCAGCATGGATTCACAAGAGGCCGGTCTTGTCTAACTAATTTATTAACTTTCTTCAGTAAAGCTTTTGAGGCTGTTGACCACAATAAAGAATTTGATATTATTTACTTAGATTTTAGTAAGGCTTTTGATAGAGTTCCGCACCAAAGACTGTTAAAGAAAGTGGCAGCTCATGGCATTGGGGGAAAAGTGCTCTCGTGGATCGAGTCATGGCTCACTGACAGGAAGCAGAGTGTCCATAAATGGGGTTAAGTCCGAGTGGGGATCTGTGACAAGTGGCGTTCCACAGGGATCAGTCTTGGGCCCGTTGTTGTTTATAATATATATCAATGATCTTGATGAGGGAATTACTAGTGATATGAGCAAATTCGCCGATGACACAAAGATAGGTAGGATAATTGATTCAAACGTAGATGTTATGGAACTTCAGGAGGATTTAAACAAACTCTATTCTTGGTCAGAAAAGTGGCAGATGCAGTTCAATGTAGATAAATGCAAGGTTCTGAAGCTCGGGAGTGCCCATAACCCTAGTACTTATAAGTTAAATGATGTAGAACTTAGCCATACAGATTGCGAAAAGGACTTGGGGGTTATGGTGAGCAGCAACCTTAAACCAAGACAGCAATGCCTAAGCGTATGTAATAAGGCAAATAGATTACTGGGATTTATATCAAGAAGTGTAAGCAACAGAAGTCCAGAGGTCATACTACAGCTTTATACATCATTAGTAAGGCCTCACCTAGATTATGCAGCTCAATTCTGGTCTCCATATTACAGAATGGACATAAATTCGTTAGAAAACATTCAGCGCAGGATGACTAAATTAATACATAGCATTAGAAATCTTCCTTATGAAGAAAGATTGAAGACTCTTAAGTTACATTCACTTGTTAGACGAAGAATGAGGGGAGACCTGATCGAAGTGTATAAGTGGAAGATAGGTATTAATAAAGGGGATATTAATAAGGTCTTGAGGATGTCTCTCCAAGAGAGAACCCGCAGTAATGGATTTAAATTAGATAAGTTTAGATTTAGAAAGGACATAGGAAAGTATTGGTTTGGAAATAGGGTAGTTGATGAGTGGAACAGTCTACCTAGTTGGGTTATTGAGGCTAGGACTTTGGGTAGTTTCAAATCTAGGTTGGATAAGTACATGAGTGGGAGGGGTTGGATTTGAGTGGGACTTTCACATCAGAGCTTATTTCTTGGGTGGCATTGAAAATTGGGTTGGGCAAATGTTTTGTTAGTGGGATGAATTGTAAAGGACCTGCCTAGTATGGGCCAACAGGCCTCCTGCAGCGTTCCTCCTTTCTTATGTTCTTATGTACTGCTACCAGTACTGCTCCCAGTACTGCTACCAGTACTGCTACCAGTACTGCTACGAGTACTGCTCCCAGTACTGCTCCCGGTACTGTTCCCAGTACTGCTACCAGTACTGCTACCAGTACTGCTACCACTACTGCTACCAGTTTTGCTCCAAGTACTGCTTCCAGTACTGGTACCACTACTGCTACCACTACTGCTACCAGTTTTGCTCCCAGTACTGCTCCCAGTACTGCTACCACTACTGCTACCAGTACTGCTCCCAGTACTGCTCCCAGTACTGTTCCCAGTACTGCTACCAGTACTGCTCCCAGTACTGTTCCCAGTACTGCTACCAGTACTGCTCCCAGTACTGTTCCCAGTACTGCTACCAGTACTGCTCCCAGTACTGCTACCACTACTGCTCCCAGTACTGCTCCCAGTACTGCTCCCAGTACTGCTCCCAGTACTGCTACCACTACTGCTACCAGTTTTGCTCCCAGTACTGCTCCCAGTACTGCTCCCAGTACTGCTACCACTACTGCTACCAGTTTTGCTCCCAGTACTGATCCCAGTACTGCTACCACTACTGCTACCAGTACTGCTCCCAGTACTGCTCCCAATACTGCTCCCAGTACTGCTCCCAGGACTGCTCCCAGTACTGCTCTCAGTATTCCTCCCAGTACTGCTCCCAGTACTGCTACCAGTTTTGCTCCCAGTACTGCTCCCAGTACTGCTACCACTACTGCTACCAGTACTGCTCCCAGTACTGCTCCCAGTGCTGCTCCCAGTACTGCTCCCAGTACTGCTCTCAGTACTACTCTCAGTACTGCTCTCAGTACTGCTCTCAGTACTGCTCTTAGTCTTGCTCTCAGTACTGCTCTGAGTATTGCTCTCAGTACAGCTCTCAGTACTGCTCTTAGTATTGCTCTCAGTACTGCTCTGAGTATTTCTCTCAGTACGGCTCTCAGTACTGCTCTCAGTATTGCTCTCAGTACTGCTCTCAGTACTGCTCTCAGTACTGCTCTCAGTATTGCTCTCAGTACTGCTCTCAGTATTGTTCGCAGAACTGCTCTCAGTACTGCTCTCAGTGTTGCTGTCAGTATTGCTCTCAGTACTGCTCTCAGTATTGCTCTCAGTACTGCTCTCAGTATTGCTCTCAGTACTGCTCTCAGTATTGCTCCCAGTACTGCTCTCAGTACTGCTCTCAGTACTGCTCTCAGTACTGCTCTCAGTATTGCTCTCAGTACTGCTCTCAGTATTGTTCGCAGAAATGCTCTCAGTACTGCTCTCAGTACTGCTCTCAGTACTGCTCTCAGAATTGCTCTCAGTACTGCTCTCAGTATTGCTCTCAGTACTGCTCTCATTACTGCTCTCAGTACTGCTCTCAGTACGGCTCTCAGTACTGCTCTCAGTATTGCTCTCAGTACTGCTCTCAGTACTGCTCTCAGAACTGCTCTCAGTATTGCTCTCAGTACTGCTCTCAGAATTGCTCTCAGTACTGCTCTCAGTACTGCTCTCAGTACTGCTCTCAGTACTGCTCTCAGTACGGCTCTCAGTACTGCTCTCAGTATTGCTCTCAGTACTGCTCTCAGTACTGCTCTCAGAACTGCTTTCAGTATTGCTCTCAGTATTGCTCCCAGTACTGCTCTCAGTACTGCTCTCAGTATTGCTCTCAGTACTGCTCTCAGTACTGCTCTCAGTATTGCTCTCAGTACTGCTCTCAGTACTGCTCTCAGTATTGCTCTCAGTACTGCTCTCAGTATTGCTCTCAGTACTGCTCTCAGTACTGCTCTCAGTATTGCTCTCAGTACTGCTCTCAGTACTGCTCTCAGTATTGCTCTCAGTACTGCTCTCAGTATTGCTCTCAGTACTGCTCTCAGTATTGCTCTCAGTACTGCTCTCAGTATTGCTCCCAGTACTGCTCTCAGTACTGCTCTCAGTACTGCTCTCAGTACTGCTCTCAGTATTGCTCTCAGTACTGCTCTCAGTATTGTTCGCAGAACTGCTCTCAGTACTGCTCTCAGTACTGCTCTCAGTACTGCTCTCAGAATTGCTCTCAGTACTGCTCTCAGTATTGCTCTCAGTACTGCTCTCATTACTGCTCTCAGTACTGCTCTCAGTACGGCTCTCAGTACTGCTCTCAGTATTGCTCTCAGTACTGCTCTCAGTACTGCTCTCAGAACTGCTCTCAGTATTGCTCTCAGTACTGCTCTCAGAATTGCTCTCAGTACTGCTCTCAGTACTGCTCTCAGTACTGCTCTCAGTACTGCTCTCAGTACGGCTCTCAGTACTGCTCTCAGTATTGCTCTCAGTACTGCTCTCAGTACTGCTCTCAGAACTGCTTTCAGTATTGCTCTCAGTATTGCTCCCAGTACTGCTCTCAGTACTGCTCTCAGTATTGCTCTCAGTACTGCTCTCAGTACTGCTCTCAGTATTGCTCTCAGTACTGCTCTCAGTACTGCTCTCAGTATTGCTCTCAGTACTGCTCTCAGTATTGCTCTCAGTACTGCTCTCAGTATTGCTCTCAGTACTGCTCTCAGTACTGCTCTCAGTATTGCTCTCAGTACTGCTCTCAGTATTGCTCTCAGTACTGCTCTCAGTACTGCTCTCAGTATTGCTCTCATTATTGCTCTCAGTATTGCTCCCAGTCTTTCGCTTTCTGTAGATTATCCTCGTTCTTATGCCTTTCTCATTTTTTTTATTCCTGGTGCTTTCCAGCTACGTACTCCATCCCCTGACTTTACTTCCAGTTGCCTTCCCCACGGCACTTCATTCATGGAATCCCTCGTCTCTTCCAGGGTCCTTCTAGAGTCTGGCGTCTCATGCGCACCATCTGACGTTCTTTCTTCTATGTATAGTTCCACAAGGTACACGAAGGTCAGCACTCTGTTGTCACTGCATACCGGTCCTGCTGGATCATCTCTATCTCTCTCTCTCTCTCTCTCTCTCTTTCCTCATTTCCTTAACATGTTGACCTATAAAGTTCACCCTAGCCACCTACATCAACTTAACCCTCCACGTTTCCGGTCGCACACGGGCCGTTCATTTCTCCAAGTCATATATCCTGGTGCTTAAGTGGTCACCCATGACAAGCAGCCTTGTTTGATCCCTATGTGCATTCTTAGTGGCTGGTGACACTCAGTATGATGACTGACAGCAGTCAGTAGGATGACAGTGACAGCAGTCAGTAGGATGAAAGTGACACCAGTAGTCATATGACAGTGTCAGCAGTGAGAGGCTAAAACCTGTGAAGAAGAATTTATAAATAGGCAGAGAGAGGTGAAAGCAGGAGAGGATAATGTGTTCTGCAAATACCTGTGAATACTTATAACTCTAATTTTTAATGTGGTGGAGGGGTAAGCCGGCGAAAGGCCTTTGTCAGATGACCAAAAGCTCCAGCTGTCGGTCATCATATTAGTAAGATGAGTAAGACCAGCGTCAGGAAACACTTGTCCTGTTTCCTGACAAACCTTAACTAACCTAACTTGTGAAGGAAGGGAGAGCAGAGTATGTCAGCACTGACACAGCGAAATTACAGTAGGTCTCTTGTGGGGGAATGGAACGAGAGAGAGAGAGAGAGAGAGAGAGAGAGAGAGAGAGAGAGAGAGAGAGAGAGAGAGAGAGAGGGTGAAGACGTGTCACCGTGTGCTCCACAAACTTTCTTAATATTACTTAAATACGAGGGTTGGTGAGGATAAAAACTGTTCAGTGACGTAGTACTACTTACAACACATTAGTACAAGTAAGCCAACTCCTCCACTGAGGTGAATATAAGCAATATCAGTGATATTAAGTGTGGTATGTTGAAGGCATGGTGTGAGGGGACTGGCAGGCCTTAGGAGTGTCTTCACTATTGCCTTCAGAGTGAGCGTCTAATATTATGTGTGTTTTGTGCTATGTACTAGCATCTGGTGCTTTATAACAACGTGGCTGGTACAATGCAACACAGTGATTTGTGTAACATCTTCCTTTAGTGGAAAAGTGGACAGCATAAACAGTGTTTATTAAGTGATAGTGAGAAGGCAACACTTCCAGCTAGTGGCCCACTGCCGCCCGCCCTCACTACCCACCGGCTATAAACACCCCCACCCACCCACACTCCACCCCACCCACGTATCACCACCCACCCTCTCTCTCTCCTGTGAACTTCAAATTATACAAGCCTCCTCTGGGATGACTTCACACCGCAAAATAGCAAGATTATCTACGCTATCTGGCTATTGTCCCAGTAGATACTGCAGTGTTTGTGGGTATACCACAAGGGACAAAGATCTTCTTGGATGTAAAGAGCCTACTTGTTCCAACTACTGCCACACAGATTGCACTCCAGAAGAAGAATTTTGTTGCAGCCAGGTTGAAAATTTCAGAAAATTTAAGGATATCCATAATCCTGTGGTATATGTGGATACAAGCCTGGAGCTACAGGAGGAAGGTTCAGAAGTCCTACCTCAGGGACTCCTGTCCAAAGATCAAGACTGCCCTCTTGGGCTGTGTTGTAAAGTTGCAGCTAAGATAATCCATCACAGGGAAGCACTTCATGAGCTCCTCAAATCATTAGATAACCTACAAGCTATTGTAGAAGGCCAGTGCAAGCCTACATCAAGTGACGCAAGTTGCTCAGCTGATGGTGACACTATTGACAAAGACTGGAAGTCCCACACTGAGCTTAACTCAGGGGTAAACATCTGGTGGAATTCTGTCATCGCTAAGGTCCCACAGACTGACAGAGTTCAAAACACTACCTTTGGGAATTCTAACACAATTCCTCTGACCACCACAGAGGGAACAAATCCTCTTCCCAGCAACGTGGGAAGCCTTGGATCTGTTAATTCTCCTACACCTGACATCTCTGCTTCAGCCACTGCCAGTCTACTTGACAGTGCACATACCATCCCTGATCCTACACCTGTCAGCACACCTGCCGATACTATTCTAGAATCTGGTAGTAGTGCTTCGACAGCAAGCTCTGAGCCAGGAGTTTCTCCACCAGAGATCGGTGCAGTTAGTGATCAGGGAACTATCACTGCACCTGATCACCTGCTACGCCGAAGTACGAACAGCAGGGACACATCTGTCAGAACTGGTAGAGGGCGGGGTAGAGGACGTGGAGGAGGACGTGGTGGAGGAAGACATCTACAGCCGTCTCACCCTCCACTAACACAGTTCCAGCGGCAGAATCCGAGGACAAATCTGCGAAACACAGGAGGTACAACAAATCCTAGTCCACCCTCCCAGGCACCTAGGCTGTGCTCTCGCTGTCACCGGAAGGGGCACTCTGCCAACAACTGCCTGCGAGATACCAGGTGTAACTACTGCTACAAGAAAGGACATAAGGAGGACCAGTGTCGGAAGAAAAAGGAACTTGACAGACAGGGCCACCTGTTTAGAGACCTGTTCTCAGAACAAACCAGCAGGATCTCTGAATTGGTAAACACTCTCACACGTCACCCACTTAGCTACTCCTATCCCAGCCCATCAGGTGGGACTGGGCCTTATACAAGACCACAGACCTACATCCCTGCAGCTGCCTCAGTACCCTACCTCTCTCAAGGGCAGGCACCTTACATTCCCTACACACCCACCACCTCAAGCTGACCACTTCATCATGAGGAGCCAGTCTATCAGCATCCTGTCGGCCAACATTAGAGGTTTCATTACTAATGTTGGAGAGCTCACACATAGCTTTGTGAACACTCGACGTCCCGACATGATAGCTGTTGTTGAAACATTTTTGGATGACAGGACTCCAGAAAATTTTGCAAGAATTGCTGGCTACACCTCATGGATGAGAAGAGACAGGCAAGGGCAAGGAGGTGGTGTTGCTGTGTGCTTCTCTAAAAGTGTTCATGCCCAGCACATAGATGTTGCCACCCCTACACATCTTGAAATGATGTTCTTCAAGCTCTGTATAAACACTAGTACCTCTGTACTAGCATGTGCAATGTACAGACCTCAGTGGCAACATGCAGACCCTATCAACTTCCTAATGGAAAATATTGACTCCCTTCTGCTACAACACAACTGTCAACATATTATAATTGTTGGTGACCTCAACCAGCACCTTATACAGAGGGACTTTGATGACCTTCTTGCAGTGTTTGACATGAGAAACTTTGTTGATTTCCCTACTCATATCTCTGGCTCCTCCCTTGACCCAGTAGTGAGTGATCTGGCAGAAGGCATAGTCACTTGTCAACCCCTCGGCTACGTTGGATCGTCTGACCACAAGGCTGTTTTTACCACACTTAAGATCCCAACAGAACGAGGTGAGGAGTCCACACGCACAACCTGGCTATGGGAAAGAGGTAATTGGCCAGCCCTTTGCTCTGAGCTCGCCACCACCGACTGGAATGCTCTTCTCCAGGGGGATGTTGACAACCAAGTGAAAGCCTTCACTGGACACATCCTTAATCTGCAACAAGAACACATTCCTCACCGGCAATATGTGACAAAGCCTACAGATCAGCCTTGGTTTGGCTTTCGTTGTAGAGAGGCTGCTACTGCTAAGTACAAAGCATGGCGAAGGTATAAGAGACATCCTACCACCTATAACAGGAACTTGCACATGCAAGCCTGTAGGCATATGGGTGATGTTCAAAAGTGGGCCATTACTAAATGGGAGGTGGACACTAAAAGAAAGTTAGCATCAGGTAGGGTAGGCTCCAAAACCTGGTGGTCCCTGGTCAAGGACAGACAAGGTTATCTGCCTGATGAACTTATTCCACCTCTAAATCGACAGGATGGGACCACCTCTACTAGTAGTCAAGAGAAGGCGGACCTCTTTGCTGAACACTTTGCTACCAAAATGCAAGTTCCTGATCCAGCAAGGGACCCTCCTTGGCTAGCTGCAAGAACTGTGTCAAAACTGTCAGTGGTGACAATAAGGCAGGAGGAGGTGCATTTCCTTCTTAAATCACTTGACCAAGAAAAGGCTGTGGGCCCAGACAAGTTGAGCCCAAGATTGTTGAGAAGATGTGCAGACCAGCTAGCAGCACCTCTAACTCGCATCTTTCAGCACTGCCTAGTACAGTGTAAATGGCCCTCTCCATGGAAAGAGGCAAATGTAGTCCCTGTTCACAAAAAGAAGAGCAGAGCAGAAATCAGCAACTACAGACCAGTGTCACTCCTGTCAATCACTGGTAAGATCCTTGAGACAATAATCTCAAGACAAATGACAGATTTTTTTGACTACCACTCACTACTTTGTGATCGTCAATATGGCTTCAGGAAAGGTTACTCTGCTGCTGATCTGTTGTTAAACCTCTCCACTAAGTGGCACCAGTCACTGGATGAATCCAAAGTCAGCTGTGTGGTAGCACTGGACATTGCTGGCGCTTTCGACCGGGTGTGGCACCAGGGCCTCTTAGCAAAACTTCAAGCACTGGGAATTGCAGGCTCTACGCTATGTCTCCTCAGTGATTACCTTCATGGTAGATCTCTAAGTGTAGTCCTCAATGGAACGGAATCAGCAAGGCATCCTATTGGGGCAAGCGTTCCACAAGGAAGTGTGCTGGGTCCACTGTTATGGAATGTCTACTTCAACGACCTTCTTCATCTCATCCCAGAATCACATGCATATGCAGACGACTGTACACTGACATTCACTTATCCAAGAGAAGAAATGCCAGCTGCTCTAAGCTACATCAATCACCAGCTGAGAGCTATATCAGCTTGGGGAAATAGATGGCAAGTAACATTTGCACCTGAAAAAACGCAAATGATGTTCGTCTCTAGGCACCATGATGGTAATGCTGGCGCAGTAGTAAGGATGAATGGGACGATGTTGGCACCTGGAGAAGAAGTTGATATCCTTGGGGTGAAATTTGACTCCAAACTAACCATGAAGAACCATGTTGTAAATCTTGCAAACAAGGCAGCCAGGAAGCTTACAGCACTTCGCCGTATCTCGCATCTGCTTGACAGTAGGGGTTGCAAGATCCTGTACGAGGCACAAGTACGCTCACACCTTGAGTATGCTCCACTTTCTTGGTTTGCCTGCCCCCCCTCTCATCTGCGACTGCTTGACAGAGTAGAGAACAGAGCAAGACGTCTCATCTCTCGCCTGGACCCATCCTGGATAGATCTGTCATTTCAGCAGAGCCTTCAACATAGGAGGGATGTGGGTGGCCTTACTGTTATGTACAAGGCCAATATTGTCAAAATACCACACTTGGATCCACTTCGAGGACAGCGTGAAACAAGCTTTTATGCCACAAGACGGGCAGAAAGCAGCAACTTCACTCTGGCTGTACCCTTCTCCAGAACATCACTCCATCTGAGATCATACATACCCAGGATGACTCGAGTATGGAACACATTCGTACAGCATAATGATGTCAACGAGATAACGTCAGTTGATCAAATGAAAATGCTGGCCCACAGATGGCTCCAACTTCATCCTGTTCCCTACTTGTATGTCTCATAACAAAAATGCTTTCAAATGA